>NC_140286.1:7072264-7094764 GCF_964030765.1 Micromesistius poutassou
AATACTATAACCAGCCCCTCTTTCCGTTTCTGGTCAACGTGCAATGAGTCTGCCAACAGAAATCAATGGATTTACAAAATGCCAAATAAAACATGACAGAAGCTGTATTTCGCTACGATACTTGATTTGGAACATCAACGAACACCACTAACCACTCAATGAGTTGCACATTTCTGAAAACAAACATTTAGGGTTGTTTTAAGGACAGGTTTGTGAATGCCCATAGACAGCCATTCTGAAGCAGGCAGGGGAGATTCTAAATGAGCCAAACACCCGAGACAGGACCAATAGTCAACATTTCGATGTCAACCACTCTATTTCATCCTGGACAAACCAGAAAGGGGGCCTCAATGGTCAAAATACCGGAATTGTCCTTTAAAAAAGCCCATCCGTCGCTCCCCCTCCACCCCGCCCCCACACACCCTTCTCCTCCAGGGTGATGATCATGGTGCCGGGCCCGAAGGAGTTCCAGGCGGTGCAGTTGTAGGGCGAGTGGAAGTCGGACTCCATCACGTTGTTGATGGTCAGTGTGGACAGGACGGCTCCGCCCTGCGACGGCGGCTTGCTCTGCTCCACCGTGTAGCGCTCCATCAGCGTGCCCTTCTCCTTCTCCCACACGTTCTCCTTCCAGGCCCACACCTGCAGGGTGGGGTAACCGTTAAGCAGGCAGTGCACTTCAAAATGTTTTTCAAAGTCCTTTTGCAGAGGAACTTGTTTGATACTCAATTCAGTTTTCGGTTTTGGTTGTTGAAGGTCGCATTAGTTAAGACCACTCCATGGATACAATTTCAAAAAAAATCTTGCCCGCCTATTTATTCTGACTAATCACACACAATGTTGACAATGCCATCTTCAGCTGAGATTTCACACAATAGTATCTTTGAAAAAAAAAGAAAAGAAAAAAAATTGCCGGTGAAGAAGTTAGGCTGGATGATGGAGTTTGTTTTCCCCGCAATCTTGTCATTTTGTTCTTACAACCTTGCAAAACCTATTTTCCGCATGAATTATGCTATTATGCTACGCAGGCACAGACCCATCCAACTCCAACACAGTTTTACTGTCCCGATGCCTCCCAAACGATTTTGGAGTACTGTACACCTAACGTGAATCGCACCACACAAACTGATGAGGAGTTTGCTCATGGCTACGAATCATCAAGCAGTCAATTCATACATACAGAACCTTTGTGAATATTAGTTTTAATCCACATGTATCATCTTATATCTATAGCTTATGAACCAGCAATCTCCCATGACCCCATGTGCATATCAGTCGACCCCAACTGGGCTCTCGACCCAGAGGTTGGGGACCACTACACATTTGGCAAAGTCCCCCCACCCCTCAACACCTTTTTTACAAACCACCTTCTGTCCTACATACCACAGGTACACCGATAACAGTACAGAAGCGATATTATAGCCCACAAGA
This sequence comes from Micromesistius poutassou, assembly GCF_964030765.1. Lineage (NCBI taxonomy): Eukaryota > Metazoa > Chordata > Actinopteri > Gadiformes > Gadidae > Micromesistius > Micromesistius poutassou. The sequence goes on from NC_140286.1 coordinate 7,073,693, forward strand.
GATTGGAAATTAACAGTTTTCCTACTTATTATTGGACTATTGTTGCATGTAAAAAAACACTTATGGTTTCATTGTATTCTTCTGTATGCTATTCCTGAAACCATCCAACGGTTCCCATTGGGAACCAGAGGTGTAGGGGTTTTAAAGCACAGGTAGCCCTGGTTGGGGCTCCCTGCTCTACTCGTAGGCTGTCCACTCAGACCCGGCCTGCCGGAGGTGTGCCGGCCCTGGGGGGAGGTCTGGCAGCCAAGGCTGTACCCGAGCGGAGGACACTTCACAGTGTTGCATGCATTTCAAACCAGGCCTTCTAAGGTAATATTAATTGAGTTCTGATTGGTCCAAGTGGCTCTAATTATAGACCTTTAGTTGTCATTAATGCACATTTCATCACACAAATAATTATGTAATTAACTATATGTGTCATTCTATGATATCATTCATCCGTGATATATATGATATACTATTTAAATTAATTATATATACCTGATATATGATAATTTTTTGTGCCGCCCACAACTCTCTACTAACCATTCTCTAGTCTTTGCAGAGAAAGACCAGACAGCATATGAACTGGAGGTGTTGCGTATGCTTCTTAAACTAGTTTTGTTCCTAAGAGTACGCACAGCTAATGCAAATAGATTAAGTTGATTATGCTACCGTGTGCAGGTCAAAAAAGACACCAGATGCTATTAATTAAGTATCAAATATAAATAAAGATTAAGCAACAAATTTTAAATACAATTAAAAATTTCAAATCCTATTCTCTTCTGTCTGAGAAAAAATCAGCTTTTACACACACACACACACACACACACACACACACACAAACACACACACACACACACACACACACACGCGCACACACACACACACACACACACACACACACACACAAACACCCCCCCCCCCCCCACACACACACACACACACACACATACTTAGATTAGAGTTTTACCTTACTTCATATTTTATGAGTGTGCTTGCGGATCTGCATTAGGCTGAGAATATACTGTCAAATCACATCATACGCTCTGGGCACAATGTGTGGGTCTGTGTGTGTGTGGGTATCTTTGTGCGTAGGAGTGTGAGCCTCCTAAAAGCTCTGATTTGTGTCATGTCTGCTCTCTACAATTAGATAATTTACGCTGAAAGGTACAGACTTTTACTCTCCCCTTCATTACTCGCTTGATTTCTCTCTGTCCTTTTCCTCCCTACCTCCCTCCCTACCATCCTAACCCCTCTCTCCCGGTCTCTGCCTCTCTCTCTCTTTTTATCTCTCTCTCTAACACACAGACACACACACACACACACACACATACTGCATGCCATAGTTTTCGATTGCACATAATTAATTTTGTCAATTTCATGTGGTTTTCAAACCACATGAATTCATATATTAGAACATTTCCCCGACCTTTTACAAAACAGACACTTCCAGCTCATTACGTTGTCATTGTGAGGAGTTAAGCGTGTTTGTGCCAAATAGAGAAAATCAAGGCCGCTTTCGATCATTCAATGAGTTGACTTATATTTTACAAAGAAGCCCGACACCTTCAAAGTTAAGAGATCGACAAAGCACGAGCCGGGCCGGTGCCTCAAAATGATCCCGTTAAATTAGATTTTACAAAACAACAACGATGCAAATGTTATTCAAACCAAAAAAAATGTCAGTCCTTTAGAAATGTTTCACCAAAGCATCTTCCAGGGCCTTCAGATCATCAATGGGCCGATAGGAGTCTTGAGGCTTAATCTTGCTCAAGGACACCTACTACAGGTAAGCTACGGACAGGGGGGGGGTGGGGGACCTGAGGAATCGAACCTGAAACCCTCTTCGTTTGAGAGTCGAACCCGCAAGCCGCCTAGCTGCTATCTCTGTATTTCACCTCAGGGTGGAACAGGGTGAAGTGGCTGACGGCCGAGCGGGGAGCGCAGGCTCCGGGAAGCGTGACTGAATATAAAACAAACTGGAGCCGCTGACGTGAAAAGTGGCCGCTGCAGGTGTAGATAAGAGGAAGGGTAGGGTACTCACTATCTTGTCCGGGGGAGGAGTGCTCGCGATGTAGCACTTGATCTCCCCCCTCTCCCCCCGGACGGCATACTGGACCGTATCGCTGGAGATGATGGGTGGGCCTGGGGGGGGGGGGGTGAGAGAGACGGAGAGACAGAGAGAGACAGAGAGAGAGATGGAGAGCGAGAGAGAGGCAGAGAGAGAGAGAGATGGAGAGAGAGCGAAAAAGAGAGAGAAAGACAGAGAGAGAGAGCGAGAGACATGGTGGGCTGACCTTTACTGAACCATTGAATCAAAAGGACCTAAACGTGATTTCACATCGCATCATAGTGTTTAAGTGAAGTCCACCATAATGATTGTTTAGTCGTCCGGTTTACAGGACTTGACAGGGAAAAGTTTGTATGTAGCAAGAATGGTAAGTATAAGGGTTAAACTCTAAATAAAATATGTGGGTCAAGATCTATAATTGGTATACATATTAAGTAACCCACATCATCAATATTCATTCATATGAATTCATTAATATTACATTCATGTTTACATTACATGACATAAATATTAAACTAAATTCATACCGCTACTACTATTTCTAACCTAATTATTATTATGACTTAATAAAATGATAACAAATATTAAATCAAGGGCTTAGAGAGGTCTGATAAGGAAACACTCAATACAGTACTGCCTCTGTATATATTGCACGTGGATGCGTGGGGCAGAAGGTGCTACTGTGTGTGTGTGTGTGGGGGGGGGGGGGGGGGGGGAGGGGGTGGAGCTAAACAGGGCGGGGGGGGGGAGGAGCATACCGTTGACTGTGAGTGTGACCTCGGTCTCCCCCACGCCGATGCGAGGGACGATGGCCTTGCAGACATACGGCCCCGCGTCCGCCTGGCTCACCGACTTCAGGTACAGCTGGTTGTTGTTGCTCAGAACCTGGACACACACACACACACACACACACATAGACACACACACAGACACACACATACAGACACGCACGCACACGTATCCAGACACACACACACACACACACACACACATATAGACACACACAGACACATACATACAGACACACACACACACACACAGACATGCACATACAGACACACACGCACACACACACACACACACACATAAACACACACAGACATGCACATACAGACACGCACGCACGCACACGTATCCAGACAGGCACGCAGACACACACACATTCAGGAAAACACACAAAAGCATCAACACACACACACACACACACACACATCCAGACAAACACACACGTACAAACGCACACATCAAGAAGCATACAGACACACATACACACACCCCCATCCGCGCACACACACACACACACACACACACACATCCAGACACACGCACACACATCCAGACACACGCACACACATCCAGACACACGCAAACAGAGGCATACACACACACAGACACACACACACACACACACACACATACACACACAACATCCAGACACCACCACCACCACGGTTAGATTATTAAACAGGTGGAAACAGGAGGAGAGGAGAGGTGAAGAGAGAACAGGAGAGGAGAGGCATGGAGCTGAGCGGAGACCAGCAAGAGCCATCTTTAATTCATACAACATGTTGATTTTCTCTGCAGGCACCATTAGTTTTTCCCCAAGCCTTTCTCTTAACTCGTTAAGCCTGAATTAAAGATAAGCAACGCGGGGCTGAAGTGTGGCTCAGGCCGGTGCGTTACGCTGCTCAGGAAAGATTTAGGTAGCGTATAAATATAAATACGCTATATAAATATATATGTACTCCGCCTCTCGCTGTGAGAATGGCCTCTTTTTTGGTTTTTTACCGAGCACTAATTTCTTAACTATCCGTAAAAGCAGATCTCTCCATAGTCTCCTCCCTCCTGTTCCTCTCCGAGCAATACAAGCCTTCGACAACCCAATCATCTCATGTTATTTGAGGAAAGAACAGCACCTACATTTAGGGGGGGGGGGGGGGGGGGGGGGTGTTGGTGGGGGGCTGACAATTCATTCGCTATAGCAACCAAACGGACAGATTAGCGCACACACACGCAGACCCCAGATGGAGGGATTTTATTGGCGCGTTAAGCAGGTGGCCGTGTTTGGCTGGAATTAAATCCCACGCCCGTTTGTCTTCAAATTGAAAACAATCATTCAGTCTTTTAAATGTGTGTTTAGAGTTGATTTGAGGAGCATTAAGCAGAGGATCATCGGTGGAAGTCTTCCTCCTCCGTGGTTGCGGCTGAACCCCGGACCATGTGTTAAGAACGATAGATGGCCACCGCATTCGATTCTGATGGCTACCGGCCATTACCTCTGACGCATCTCCGTATGGATCCAGCTGTGATGCCGCCATAAACCAGACTAGCTCATTACTAATGCTCTTTTTTTCTAACATCTCAAACAACCTTTGTTGTGCTTGTTTATAGGTGCCATAACGGGCAGACGTAATGGTAGCATTATGTCTCCCTAATTTGGCACCCATTGCATTTGTTACCGTGCCCAGAAGGAGGGATCCCTCCTCTGTGTTTCTCAAGGTTTCCTCCTTTATAATTAGCGGATAACTTTCCCTTGCCCTTTATAGGGCTTAGGTTCGGGAGGAAATAGTCATAAAATGTGGCCGGTAACAGTGATTAAGGGCAATATAAATCAAATTGACTTGTATAAAGACCCTCACACCAGCATCCGATACTGTGCAGCACAAAGTTAGCTTAGAGTCTATGGAAAAATAGCAGGGGTTTAGCCTAGCTAGCGTAGCAAACTACAATGTTCAAGGCTCTGTGTAGTTGGTGTTGTTGTTGTTGTAGTTGTTGTTTTTGTCGTGTTGCTACCCACCATGCTGGAGCCCTTCTTAGTCCATGTGAGCGTGAGAGGAGGGTTTCCAGACCACTTGCAGTTCAGAGTCACGTCAGAGTCCACGTCCACCGTGACGGGCCTGGGCTCCACCACCAGGATAGGACCAACTAGTGGGCGAGATAGGGAGAGAGAGACATCGATGATGGTGAGATAAAGAGAGAGAGAGAGAGAGAGCACGCGCGAGAGAGAGGGGAGAAAGATAGCGAGAGGCACATAGAGTCAAGAGCCAGAGTAAGGTAAGAGGAAAGATAGGGGATTTGAAACAGAGAGAGAGAGCGATACACAGACAGAGATAAACAAGACGGACACAGCGAGGAGGAGAGGTTTAGAACAAAGGGCACAAGAAGAGTGTAGGCCGGAAAGAAGCCAAAGTGAAAGAGAGAAAATGAAGAGCACATGAGCTTATATGAACAGAGAGGGACAGACGAGAAAGAGACACCGACATTTGATTCCTATAACTCTCGAACATTTCAGTATTAATACGGAAAATATGATGATATGATGTAAGCTTACAATAGTTTTGGGTGTGCAGCTTGGTCTGAATTGGTCACACATGAATTCATCATCATTCGTTTAACGAAAGGACCAACAATTCTGGCAGGGCTCAGAGATGGCCTTGCATTGTCAGGCATCCATTTTGGGTCATGAACCAAAATGGTTTAAGGAATGTGGATTGACCAAGCGGCAGCCATGTTTACGTATGAGAATGTAATGGCCTTGAGCTGGCTCACGGTAGGTGCCGGAATAAAACCTGCTGCTATTCTAACTGCACGGCCAGAGACGCAATGTCATTGAATTACAAAAATGACCGTGTTTCGGATATTAGGAATGTGAGGACCTCGGCAGCTAGTTCATCTTCATATTATGTCTTTTTCTGAAGATCCTACTTGACAAAAAGTGTTTCATACAAAAAGTTATTAAGGCTTGAATAATAATGAACCGTTCAAGCCCGGCTCAAAAAACGGATCTTTCACTGCTGCTTGCGGAAAAAAAAGAAATAAAGAATGGCGGCGCGCTGTAGGAGGCCACTCATCCAGATGTATGGGCGTACGTCCACGCCTGACACTCACAGTGCACGTCCACCAGGATGCTGACGTTGGTGCTGCCCACCGCGTTGAACACCTGGCAGGAGACGGGCTCCGTGAAGAAGGAGTGGTCCGCCGTGGTCATGAGCACGCTCTCCCGGGCCCCCTCCAGCAACACCCCGCCTTTAGCCCACCTGGACACACACACACACACACGCACACACACACACACACACATGCACGCGCGCACACGCATCAACACACACACACACACACACACACACACAGACAGACAACACACACACACACACGCAGACACACACACATGCACACACACAAAAGCGCACGCACGCGCACGCACACGGACACACACGGACACACAAACAGAGAGAGACACAGTATATGATGACATAGGGTATAAAATGGGCCTCATAAACACACAGCTGACACTATTTATAAACCAGGCAGGAGCTATAATGTATTCAAATGAAGTTAGGCTATTGAATATACCTCGGGCGCTGTGTGCTTTAAATGTAATTATTAATGACAGCCGGAGGAGATACAGTACAGTATGTAAAGTGGGGGTACACAGTGTGCCGCAGTGGAAGCCTCCCCTCTGCCAAACACTTTGAACCGCTTCTCACTGCAAAACCATACCGACGTTGGACTCACAACCCTCAGCTTTTATACGGTCGGAAAACCCTGGCATGTGTGTGTGTGTGTGTGTGTGTGTACTCTGTGGTTATAGCGTGGGGAGATGGGGGGGGGGGTGGGGGGGGAGGTGTGAGGGGGGTGGTGTGGATGTAGGAGACAAGGCTGAGTACAGGAGCGGCAGCCCAGAGCGCTCCCACCAGGGGATTCTGGCTCCCGCTCTTCCGCAACATCTGCTGGCGGTGTAGAAATCCAAACGGTCAGAGAACTGTCTGGAACCATATGTCGGAGGAGCGACACCGACACTTCTCCTTCCCAGCCACGATCGATGACGCTCGTCAACCGCCGCGCAGAAACCCCACCGGCAGGCGGGGAAAAAAACAATGAAACCGCTCAACTATAAAGGAACGTTGGCGGCCTCACGTTGACGCTTCGCAAAGGATACCCGCATTGTTGCGTCGTTAGCTTCTTCACTCGGACTAACATATTCTCGCCTGCACATTTAGAATTTAGAATTTATTCATTGTAAGTATTACTTATCTTATTTTATTTCATTTACCAATTTTATTTTATACTTAAATGCATAGCGGGTCAGAGACGAACACAATGTTGGTTCTTCTATTGGTCTTGTACATTTGTTGTAATTGACAATGAAGCTGACTTTGACTTTGACTTTGACATGAACACAAGCAAGAAGACGCCATTGGTCGCTCCACCCTAAAGACTCTTATATAAAATTGCCATTCCGCCAATCATATATCGTTTCACTAATACTCCAACACCAGCAGTAATGTCTCTGGAGATGGGCAAACACTCGTTCAAGTCATTCAATCTCCCGGTTTCGGGAAAGTAGTTTGATTAACTCACTCCGGTTACTATACCTTTTTTTTTTCTTTCCTGCGGTGGAAAATGCTTGCATTTACCGAGGTATTTTGTGGGAGGATAAAGGGAAGGCAGTCCGCACGGGCCGAGGCCCCGTTAATGAACTTTAGTTAATGCTGTAATAAGATCCATGTGGTGTCCCTGAGGCGGGCCACTGATCCCGGGTACACGTGCTGCAGCACGCAGCAGCAGTGGATGCGACCGGAGCTGGAGGGGTACAGACCTGAAGCCCATGATGGGCGGGTTGGCCGTGGCCGCGCAGGTGAACGTCACCCTCTCCCCCTCCATCACGGAGCGAGGCTCGATGGACAGGGTCACCGTGGGCGGGTCTGCACAGCGAGACAGGCGCACACACACGTAAACACACCGACCACACACACAGGCACGCACACACACACACACACACACACACACACACAAGCGAGCACAAACACACACATCAACGCACGCACGCATGCATGTGTGAGTGATTACATGCACACACACACACACACACACACACACACACAAGCGAGCACAGACAAGCACACACAAACACACACATCAACGCACGCATGCATGCATGTGTGAGTGATTACAAGCACACACACACACACACACACACAGACAAAAACAGACATTCGTACACGCAAACACATGCAAGCGCATGTAAGCACGCACACAGACACGTACACACCAATGCAGGGACCAATGCACGCACGCATGTACGCACAAGCAGAGGCGCACACACACACACACACACACACACACACACAGACAAACACAGATCATCAAACACACACACACACACACACACACACACACACGGTCACATATACCCACACAAACACACACAAAGTCAAACACAGACAGATACACACACACACACACACACACACACACACAAACACACAAACACACACAAAGAAGGAGGGTTGAGAGGACAGCACTGAACCAAAGTAATCTAAATTCAAATGGAGAACAATGCAACCACAATGCAACAGTCCAAATAATGCAGTGTCTGGCTCACTGTGGGTAGGACTCCAATGCTACACCAATAACTATAAACTAGTCTTGGATAAGGGAGGCAGTTCATTACTAGGCTGATTAACCTGTCTAATTAAGTTTACAACCAACGTTTTATGTGTTATCCCCCCGTTTCTTTCTATTTCTATACATATTCGATGTATTCAATTATTAAAAAGTAAAAATCTATTATAATTGAATCTTCTAAATGCATTGATGATTTGACTCTAAAGAAGGAGCATAACCTCTTCGATACTTGATGAGGTCGAATCCAAATGAGGGTACACATAATTAGGGTACATAAGTGAACCATTAACCAACCTAACTAACTGTTATTTAACAATTCATGATCACGTGTCTTATCTGACTTATCTAACACAGCAGGCTAAAGGCTCTGTCACGGTTCCACGTCGACGCAATGACCACGCAGACGCTTCGATGCAGTTCTGGTTCTGCGTCGGGTTTTAGTGCGCGGACCAATCGCCACGACGCAAGGCTAACATTTTACGGAGGCGCACGTCAGCTTCCTTTGCGGTGGACGCAAGGAGGGTCCGCAAGGACATAATGGGTCCATAAACCCCCTTGCGTTGCGTCAACATGGAACCATAACTAAGCCTTATCGAAGCAGAGTACAGCTACGACCCCCCCCCCTTCCGGAAGGTCCAAGCCCCCTTACGGTGGACGTTGAGCATCACGGTGGCCCTCTTCCCCAGCGGGACGGCCGGGTTGGTGGCCACGCAGGTGAAGTTGCGTCCCGTGTCGGTGTCCACCGGCGAGATGGGCAGGTAGCTGCGGGTGGTCACCCTCTTCCTGTCGGCCAGCACTTCCTGCGGGCGGACAAATGTCAAAGAAACGACATGAAAACATGACAACAAAAAGGGAAAAAAAGGGTTGTATATGCCGTGTGGTGTAAACGGGGGTTTAGTATGAGGTGGGATCGTGCACGTGGGCCGTGGATGTATCATGTCTCTAAAGTGTGTTTTTCAGATTTTGCTTGTGTGTCTATTTGTAACGTTTGTGTGAGTAATACAGTTAAAACGCACCCATTTGCTCATGGGCCTGTGTTCCATGTGACGCATGTTCCCACTGTAGGTGAGTGTGTGGGCGGTTGAGAGTGTCAAATGTGTTGTGTGTGCGTGTCTATCTTATGGGTTTTTGTGTGTGTATATAAAGATAAAGAAAAATAAATAAAAGTATGCCAATCTGTGGACGCTTTTGTCCGAAAACACTGTGAGGACGTGCATCCTTGGCATGGGCGGGCTCAGTGGGAATTGAACCCCTAACCCTGGCAGTGTTGATGCCCTGCTCTACCAGTTGGTATAGACAGGATAAGTGGGCTATAAAGGACTTGTAGTCATACTTGAGTAAAAGTACAGATATCTTAACTGAAACTCTGGACTCTGGTAAAAGTTGAAAATATCTGTAAGATATCACTCGAGTAAAAGTCAGTAATTCAAAGGGAATTCACTTAAGTATCAAGTCAAGGCAAAGCAGGGTCAGTGTTATGTGTATAGCCATATGTAATCACAGTTACAGTGATTACAGTGAGACTGTAACTGTGATTACATATGGCTATACATGTATAGCCATATGTAATCACAGTTACAGTCTCAGGGGCCTTACAGGGCAACTTAATTGATGACGACCCCTAACCCTAACCCCAAAGAAACAAACAACCTAATTCAAAAAGAAGAAAACTTGAGAAGGAATGCAGAGCGGGGGATCCCTCCATCCAGGAGGGATCCCTCCATCCAGGCATGCTTAGGAGCGGGATGGGAGCCATGATTGTCTTACATGGTCGTACAGTAGTAGTATCAGTGGGACAACGAGACAAACACAAGGGGCGGACCCACAAGAGGCTCAAGGTAACCTATAAGGAATCCTTCATTTCTAAATAGACGGCCGTATAATATAATATATATATAGTATATAATATACACAGACCATATGATAAATATACGGCCTGTGAAGCCCTTTGAGACTGTAGTTGTGATAAAGCGCTATACAAATACAATGTACTTGACTTGGCTTGTCTTTAATCGTAACATTTGTTGTAAATAAGGACACAGGTCCCCCACTAGGGACCCCCCCCCCCCTCACTACACGCCTGGACACGACCGTATCTGTGTCAGGCAGGATGTGAGGGAGCAGGCTGGGTGTGTGTGTGTGTGTGTGTGTGTGTGTGTGTGACGTACGGTGGACTGGTGGGGCCCCTCCAGCAGCACCCCGTCCCGGGTCCACTGGATGTGCGCGGCGGGCTTGGCCCCGCGGGTCATGCAGGTCAGGTTGTGCTGCGTCCCCGCCATCAGGAGCAGCTCCGGGGAGCCCTCCACGATGGGGTCCTCAGGGGGGACTGGAGCACACACACACACACACGCACACACACACACACACAGACACACACACATAGACACATAGACACAGACACACACACATAGACACAGACACACACACACACACACACATAGACACAGACACACACACACACACACACACACACACACACACACACACACACATAGACACAGACAGACAGACACACACACATAGACACAGACAGACACACACACACACACACACACACAAACATAGACACAGACAGACAGACACACACACACACACATAGACACACACACACACACACACACACACACACACACACACATAGACACATAGACACAGACACACACACATAGACACAGACACACACACACACACACACACACACACACATAGACACAGACACACACACACACACACACACATAGACACAGACAGACAGACACACACACATAGACACAGACAGACACACACACACACACACACACACACACAAACATAGACACAGACAGACAGACACACACACACACACACACACACACACACACAAATACACATATGCACACAACCACACACACACACACACACACACACACACACACACACACACACACACACACATATACACACAGACCGACAGACAGACAGACACACACACAGACACACACACACACACACACACACGCAATTAAAAATCGACGTAATGCGTCCCTTTATATTCTCTGAACGGACGACGACCACAGTAGGCGCTCCGGTCGAAAGCCGTGACCGGTGTGTCTAGGACCAATATAGTTTGGGTCCCACGGCGGTGACTCATCACCCAGGAGAGAGCCTCCGAACGGGACCCTCGCTGACACACTGGGATGGGCTCCAGCTCAGCTTTAAAAGGTCAGGTGGTGCCGCTTAAGCCTTAGTCATTATTTTATATCCAAAACGTGATCAATGCACACGGTCTGCCGGGGCAATGCAGGGCCGACGCTGGGAGTTAACCGCTCTGTGCCGGCAGGCTGAACATTTCATAATGTACATCATCTATAACACCGAATGTACTCCATAGTATTATTGAATGTATTCTGTGTTTGTATATATATATATATATATATATATTTGAATCCCCCGTCTGCTCATTTAAAGCGTTCAACAAAGTTTTATTTCCTCAGGAATACGCCTTGTTACAGAAGTAAGCGTGAAAAGCCACACATTTCACATGGGCTGTGTTCGATTCGGCTCCCTTGCTCCCTCATTCCCTATTCCCGATATAGTGAACACTACATAGCACACTATTTGGAGAATGAGTAGGGCCTATAGGGGGGGTTTTGACAGTAATTATGCAGCAGAAATCTATGGACTTGACGTGTAATGTATTGGTCGCATAAACAAGCCCACCCGTTAGAGGTCACCCTGTGACAGCTCATTTGCATAAAGAGCCCCTATGTGCAGACTCTATTGGAAGAATCCGATTACAATGAAAACCGCAATGCCTCATGGGATATAGGTTTCCATATTTAGTAGCGTGCTCCATTGGGGATCAAAATGTATGCACTCGCGGTCCACACCACACTACCCAACGGGGCACACCGTAAACAGTGCACTAAACCAGCCAGCCATGGTCGCTTTCGACTTCATGAGGGAAATGCTGCATTGTGGGTAGCGTAGTCCCCGTAGTCGCAGGGCGTCACTACTCACTGAGCACGTTGAGCTTGGCCCGGCGGGAGCGCAGCGCGGCCTCCGTGGCCTGGCACTCGTACAGCGAGTCGTCCGACAGCTCCGAGTGGGAGATCTCCAGGTTGTACTGGCCGATGTCGATCACCCGCAGAACCCGATACCGAGGCCAGGCTGGGGGGGGGGGCAGAGGGGGAGGCAGAGGGGGAGAGGGGGGGAGACACGGACACAGATCAACGACACCAGCCACCAGAACCACTTTTGGAAAAGTTGTGTTATAGTATGAAAGTTGTGATTCATTGTCGTTGGAGTGCGTGACGGCATTAAGGGTGTTTTGAGTGGCCGAGTGGGCGAATGGACTCACGAGGGTTATGTTTCACAGGGTTTGGAGAAGCACTTAAAAAATGGAACAAGCTAGACGTCATGCATGAGTTCATACATACCTAAATACATTAAAACATCTGTTTGTGTGTATGTATCATAACGGGTTATGTGTGTATTTATGTATGTATGGTTGCATGTATGTATGTATGTATGTTTCTATGGATGTACCTATGTATGTATGTATGTATGTATGTATGTATATATGTATTCCGTACTGAAATTCATTATAGGCCATAGTTTTGCCGGTATGTTTTTATCTACATTCATTGGGAAGTAAATATATCTTAACATAAATAGTGTATGGGCAACAATATTAGATATCACACTAATATCCACCACAATACAATATAACCCTATATTAAATAATTTTCTTACATTTTTTATTCATAAATATGAAGTACGTTCATACACACGTATGACCATCCGGACCACCGGAGACAAAGAACGCAGTGAGCCACGAGAAAAGACACACACACAAACACAAAGAGAAAAAGAATATAGCAAAAAACAAGCAGCCAGACACAAGGCACCAAAAAAAAACAGGACGTTCCGCCCAAATATGGAACCAGCGTCGCCCCATTAAAAAAAATGTGCGTGCCTGCGATACAGCAGGAGCATCACCGACCACAGCTCTCCTCCACAACCTGTATGCTCCGTCGCAGACAAAGACATAACTCACTGTGACAACAACCCTCCCCTACCCCCGCCTCTCTTCTCCCGCACCCACACATACCAATAACTCCCCCCCCCCGCACACACACACCCGCACACACACACACACACGCACGCACACACACACCTGCCGCTAGGGGGCCCTAGGCAAGCCCGACTCGGGCGTCATGACATCATGGATCCGGGTGGCGGAGGCAGACAGGCAGTAAAGTGGTGGGGTGGGTGTGTGTGTGTGTGTGTGTGTGTGTGTGTGTGTGTGTGTGTGTGTGTGTGTGTGTGTGTGTGCGTGTGTGTATGTGTGTGTGTGTGTGTGTGTGTGTATGTGAGGGCGGGGGGGGGGGGGGGGGGCGAATTAGCAACGATTACATCATTCGCAAACAGCACCTTGCGGGCATAGCAACCACAGAGGTGAATGCATGCCAGTGATAAGGTGCGTGTGTGTGCATGTGTGTGCGTCTTTGTGTGTATGTCTGTGTGTGTGTGTGTGTGTGTGTGTGTGTGTGTGTGTGTGTGCGTGTGTGTGTGTGTGTGTGTGTGGGGGTGGTTTTTGTAATGAACACTAAGTAGACAGAAGAGGCACCTGCAGGTGGTGAGTGGATGAATGAGTGTGTGTGTGTGTGTGTGTGTGTGTGTGTGTGTGTGTGTGTGTGTGTGTGTGTGTGTGTGTGTGTGTGTGTGTGAATACACAAGGGTCTACAGCGCACACCTGAAGAACATATATTTTGTCTCCATATGTAGGCCAACGGTATTTGCTTTCGAGATCCCGAAAAACATTTGGAATTTTTAATTGTTTGCCCACAACATTATCAGGAGACTGATCAGAAGAGAGTGAAGATGATAATCCTCAGTTTTGCATCCCTATGAACCAAATCGTTTTTCAAACTTTTTTCATTAATGACGGACCTCACAATGGTCCTTATTGCTACATTTTCTTTCTCTCTTTGTCAGTTTAGGATTTTTTCCAAGATAAAACACAGAAAGGTTAATGTCGCCTTTTGTGTTGTGATTACTAGCTCAAGGTACAATTTTATCCAGTAGCGTCCGCCCACGGAAGCATACACATAACACACACACAAACACACACAAACAGACACACACACACACACACACACACACACACACACAACACACACACACCACACACAGTTGTACAGGCTTCTCTGTGCCCCCACACATCTCCACATAGGGCTGAATAAACCGTACACTCAGCGTTCACAGGCGTTTACGTATTGTTTGTGATCTCCGACTGTAATTAACTGTGGAAAAAAATATATAAATCCCTGTGTGTGTGTGTGTGTGTGTGTGTGTGTGTGTGTGTGTGTGTGTATGTGTGTGTATGTGTGTGTGTGTATGTGTGTGTGGGGGTGTGAAGATGCGAGCAGGTACGTATTAACCGCATGCTATACACCCACCCACGCGGCCCCTAAACAACATACAGCAACACAGGCATTCATTTCCCAGCCTTTCATACAGAATCACCATACATCCATTTGGCTACAGCAACAGATGTGGATGTTGTTGGTTTTTCACAACATTTGTTTGTGTGTCTGCAAACGTAGTGGCGATGCAACGCTCAGACCTCACCAAGGAGACAATCGCTGAGGCACTTGGGGATTTCTTTTGTCGCTATGCTCCAAAAATGTTATGTTTCGATATTTTTCTAAGCCTCACTTATAAGTAGGGCGCATTTTGGATGAAAGCGTGTTCTGCCAAATGACTGAATGTTAAAAATTGTAGATATCAGGACCCCGGCGCGTCTACTGTGAAGAAACAAAAGGAGAGACAAAAGAGTGGGCAGAGAGAAAAGGAAGAAAATGGGGGGAAGAAAAATAGATGAACAGCGAGCAGAGGTTAAGGTTGATCAAGGGCGAACGAAGAGGGAGGCGATCCACTACGGCTCCCGTCTCCTTGGAAAGAGACGGTGAAAAACGGTGGCGGTAATTGTGTGTTTGACATCCTCAGCCTCAGCCGTCGATTGTGAGGTTGAAAACGTTCAGCACTCTACATGTGCGTGAGGGAGGGAGGCAGGGAGGGATGGAGGGAGGGAAGGAGGGACGGGGGGGGGGGGGACAGAGACAGAGACGGAGAGAGATTGTGGCAGACTGAGGCGGAGAGAATGAAAGAGAGAGAGTGAGGGAGGAAGACAGGGCGAGATAAGAGGAGAGCGAGAGCACGGTGGTGCTAAAGAGCAAAGACGCAGACGAAGATGGAGGGAGCTGTTTTGTTGACCTTTATTAAACCTTTACAGTCAAACATGGGCTTCACCACGCATCTCAAATTATCACTCGTGTCGCATCACATCCTCCTCTGTGTGTGTGTGTGTGTGCATAGGCTGTATGCATCTATGTGTGTGTGTGTGTGTGTGTGTGTGGTTGGTTGCCATGTTAGGTTGTGTACACTGTAAGCGTAAGCCCTTGTGTGCACTTGCTTCTTGCGTGTGTATTTGTGTGAACATGTCTTCAAGGGACGTGTGCATGCCTGAGTGTGTTTGTGTGTGCGTGCCGTGTGCACGTGCATCATGCATGTGTGTGCCACTCAGTGTACAACTACAGTGCACTGTAGGAAACCTTGTCATGCTTGTCAGTAAAAAAAACGACAATAAAAGAAATATTCGCACAAAAATACCATTTGAAATGTGAAAAGGTCTGCCCTGATGTAGGTCAGTGGAAAGCATGGGTCGGACAGGGCAACAAGGTAGAGCCAAAGATCATACCAAACCACCAGGGTTCAGAAGGTGAAAATCATGTCTCACTGTCTCTCCCCTCACTTCATATTGAATGTGGTATTTGGACTTCCGGAGCACTAGGGGGCAGATGGTTATTCCAGCCTTGGCCAGGGATGTTCCCCTTGTTATTGGTATGGCCCAATCAGTCCACCTGGGACTGATTGGGCTTATTTAAGGGGAGTCTCATTTTGTAGCTGAAGGAGGTGCTGGCTTGACGAGAGGCCAGTACTAGAGCACATGGTATGTTTTGTTAGGCTAGGCTAGGCTAGGCTAGGCTAGGCTAGGCTAAACTATGCTAGGGTAGGCTAGGCTATGCTAGGCTATGCTAGGCTAATTGATGGAAACAGTCGTTTCTTTTTGGAACATTGCTTTATTTTTGTAATCAATGGATTTATTTTTGTTTATTTATTCTTGGACTATTTTGAAGTAAATAAAACTTCACTTTTTTTGTCCTGACACAATTGCCCTCGTTTTTGTCCCACACTCTCCAATCTGGTTGTCCGTATCCCTAACACGTCCACGCCTCTCCCTCACACCATGTGAATGTAAGATAGCCGGGGCGTCATTACCGCGGGGCACAGAGGATTTCAAAGCCCATGATTGTATGAGCGGAGCAGGAGGGCGGAGGGGCCAATAAACCCTGTCGTTTAATATCAGGAGGACTCCGCTTCCGCAAAACCGACTACCTCGCCAAGCCATGCCAAATTGTATCCTGTCCTTTTTTTTTTATATTCTCATTTATTTCAGAACCAAGTAGAGCACAACGAGATAAACTGTTCCTGCTCCGTGATGACAATGCGAGCTCTGATTGGCTGAGGCAGCTGGCCCAGCGGCCCTCGGCAATCATACAAAATGTTGATCTCAGGACAACACTAACGGCAGTTGGGACGACGCAACAGGTGCTGATTCAGACTGGCTCGTTTCGCTGGCGCGCACACACACACACACACACACACACACACACACACACACACACACACACACACACACGGCAGTGTTTGACTTCAGGTTGCTTAAATAATGCCTTCCACACAGCAATTCTGCTGAAAAACCCGTTCTTCCATGAAGACTTTCTGTAACCTTTGAAGGATTTGGATGTGCTCCTGCAGTACCTTGAGGCAGGAATAATCGCGCCTTCCTTCATTATATATTGAAGACCGAGAATCAGATTTAAAAATCTCAATTTTTAAAATGAGACGGTAACACTTTACAATAAACAAACAGAAATGATCATCAGTTAATGTAGTAATAAGCATTAACCTGCATTAACTGACAGTTAACCAATGGCCTGGTAATTATTTAATTAAAGGGTTCATGTTGACTACGGTATTCATTTATACATACTTTAGGGTGAGGGGTAGGGTAAGGGTTTTCCCTAACCCTACACCTTACCCTATTAAACCATTACACCATCACATGAGTTAACATGGAGAGCATTTCCTTAGTGAACACGAACAGCCTTCGCAAACGATAACCGGACCATAAGTAAACCTTTAATTAACTCTGAGTATATCATTAACTAATGCTTACTACTCTATTAACTCCATGCACGGTAATTCATGGCTCATTATCGTCCCCTTTTATTGAAAAGGGACACCAAAGCACAGAGGCCGGTGTGGGACAGTGCGAGGTGGTGGACGGTGCGCTCACCTCGGAGGCCCTCGCCCACGCCCAGCGCCAGGCCGTCCTTGGTCCACTGGACGATGCCTGTGTAGTTGAAGACCACGCAGGACAGCACCACGCGCTCCCCCAGCACCACCGACTGGTCGGCCGGCTCCTGGGAGAAGCGGACGCAGAACCCTGGAGGACAGGAGGAGGAGGAGAGGAAGGGCAGGTCAGTCAGACGATCACAGAGACTTGGATGGGCTGGTGGGTGGGCTTTCGGGAGGACAAAGGAGAAATAGTCTGATCTTTTGTCGTGGAATTCATGGAATTTGCGGAAGACTGGGCGATAAATAGAACATATATATCAATATATAAATATAAATCAATATAGAAAAGAAAAAAACTTGGGTTGTGAATCAGAGGTTTATAACCATACACACTCACATATTCACTAGCACACACACATACATGTGAACACACACACACACACACACACACACACACACACACACACACCATCACTGTCAGCACTATCACTAATTCAGGGCGTTGTTGTTGATGGGAGTACTCATTTGACAAAGGTCCAAAGTTTACGTTTCATTATACATGGTGGCGCGGTCAGGAGAGGCATGACGTTAGAGAGACACACACACACACACACACACACACACACACACACACACACACACACACACGTGGCGGGGTTTTGACTTGGAGATGTTCCATGTTTTAAAGATAGTTTTTCACCTTAACAGCGCAATTAACAGCCATTACTGTTGAAAAGTGTGCTCAAACACTTGTAGACTTGTAGGAAATTCCCCTTTATAAAAGTCTTGCATTTCAAAAACCACATACTCTCACAGGGCGTCTTTCCAGACGAGGGAAAACATCAGCACTGGTTAAGGAAGGATTTATAAAAATATAATCAATTCATGGTCAGCCTTTGGATGTGCCACCTAACAATCCTACCAAGACAATACAGCTTAGCGATGGTTTGTGATCTGATTTATCGTTGATTTCTATGATCTGTTGCTATTATGTCTAGGAATTAATTTGGCATTTTTATTATCGTGTTGTTTGTTTCACAAACCGTGCCTGCAAGCAAGCATCATGCAAAGCATGGGTTTTGAATTCAATTTAATTTGGGGTTCGTTCCTTCACTGGGGTGTGTTTGCGTACACGTGTGTGTGTGTGTGTGTGTGTGTATGTGTGTGTGTGTGTGTGTGCGTGCGTACACGCAAACAGGCCAAAGACTGTGAGACAGTGCATTGCTGTGTTCGTACCGCACGTGACGCTCACATGAGAACTCCCTGTAAGCAGAAAAAGGTTCATTTCAAGGAGGTGCCGGGCTATGGTGCAACACCGCATGGCATAAGAAGCAACGCGACACAGCTGCCAATGCAGATATTAACATGCGACGTGTCAGTAGGGCACACACTGAGCACTACCAGCTGTTTTCAGCTGCTTGCATCACCGGGTCAAACGTTTCACATGCAACTCTTGCAGGGGAAAAGCTTTAATTAAGGAGCATTAATTGAGACTACGTTGCCTCTGCTGACGCCCGCAGGGGCACACACATACACTCACGCGCACGTGCACGCGCACACGCACACGCACACACACACACACACACACACACACACACACACACACACACACACACACACGCACGCACGTACCCTCACACACATACAGACACGCACAAACACATGCATTGATGACATTCATGCACACAGAAAGAAACACACATGTGTAAACACATACCGTACTGATCAGTATGTGAACACACACACACACACACAGACACACACACAGACACACACACACACATACAGTCTGTACTGATGCACACTGCGTCAATTAGATGCAAATGACATTTAAAAGGAATGGCCATAGACTAGCTAACTCTACACACAAACATCACACACACACACACACACACACACACACACACACACACACACACATCACACACACACCTATCCAATCACACAAACACACACACAGATAATGTTTGTCTTCCCAAGGCTTTTTTTTCTTACTTTTCCTTAAATCACGGTTAAGACAGTGCTATTAGCTAATTAAGACAACAACTGGAGAGGACTGGTTTGTCCGGGGAGGGAGGGGGGTTGGGGGAGGAGGGGGGGGGGGGGGTTTGATGAGGAGGCTGTCTCCCTGATCCGGGCAGGGGAGAACACGGGACCTGTCTTGTTATTTATGCACCAATCCACTCTTTATGGATCCGGAAAACATCCCAAAAACAAGCCACTCCCTGACGACCCCCCAGGGGCGCTCCTTCACTGACATGAGAATGATGGTTGAGTGGTGGTACTGGTGTTGATGTCAAGTGATGACTCACCGTAGATCGGGTCATACTGGTAACAGCAATGACCAGAATGATAATTACACAACTAACTAAGTAATTCAATAAATAGCGACATCCACAACTCCCTTGATGTATTCGTCCTTACCTTTAATCTGCAAGCCTACGCATGCCAGCGAATGAAAGGCTTTATCGTCAGAAAGCGTGCGTCTGAATTCTGAAAATAGCTCACCTGTGTTTCACCTGCACGCCCTTCCATTCTGTGTTGCTATGCATTTATGTATTTACAAGGCAAGCTAAATGTTAATAAGGAAAAAAAAAGTCCAGATACGGCAAGGAGGTGCAGGGGCGACGAGGCGCTTCAGTCACTGGGATGTGACGTGCTGTTGACGAGTGTGATTTACATGTGGGTCAGGTTCTGCATGATTTATGCAAAATTAGCAGCGATTACAAGTAGAGCTCAAGGACCTGTTTGTGTATGGCTCCGAACATGAACAACACTTTCTCTCGGGAAAACGCTCCGAAAGGTGCGTTTGTGTGCGTGTGTGTGCGTGCGCGTGTGTGTGTACGTGTGTGTGTGTACGTGTGCGTGGGTGTGTGTCCGTGCATGTGTCCAGACTGTGTGTGTTTATTTGTGTGGTGTACACATGCATAGTGTTTTGCTACATTCTTTTGTTTTTATGTTTTTCGCCAGTATATGGCCTAGAAAGTGTGTTCGTATCCCTGTGTGTATGCCTTTTTGCAAATGGTGCGTATTGTGTGTGTGTGTGTGTGTGTGTGTGTGTGTGTGTGTGAGTGTCGGGGGGGGGGGGGGTCTGTCAGCCTGCTGCAGGGCTCTCAGAGAGCACAGTGGGGTGAGTGGCGTTGACAGAGAACAGAGATGTAATTAACCCTACGGGATACTCCCCCTCCCCCCCCCCACCC
>NC_140286.1:7099764-7102146 GCF_964030765.1 Micromesistius poutassou
CCTCCCCCCTGCAAAACCCCACCCCCCCCAAGAAAACCTCTCTAAAAAAAGTGAAATAATACCGTTGAGATACAGCAGTTCCAAGGCAGAATGCGGTATGACTTGACAAGTTTGTGATTGCGCTATGGACAGAATAAACAAATGCACGTGCGTTGCAATCTGTCAGATCTGGCGTGAGGAGTTTGGGGGGGTGGGGGGGGGGGGTTGTTATAGATAGTTTTCAGATAGATGTTTATGCTGGCTGAGCGTTATTGGCCAGTAATGCTCGAGCGTTTCATTAAATTGAGGCGACTGCCGTATTGACAAGCTCTACCCCAGATTCCCGATGTACACGTGCGGTCAGAAGTACACAAGCTCAACACTAACGGGGGCAGCGCCGGCAGCGGGGAAACAAGACGGAGCGGGAATGGATTTCTGCTGTATCAGATGACGAGAACTGCGGGGTTATGAGGTTCAAGGCGACGACGATGCGGATCCTATGCTTCATAAGCAAAGCATATTTTCCTCTCAAAAATCAAAAATGCTACCTAACCAGAAAACTTTCTCGAGAACGAGAGCAAGTACCAAGTGTGTGTGTGCATGTGCGTGTGTGCGTGTGTGTGTGTGCGTGTGTGTGGAGGGGGAAAAAAAACAAAAAGAAAAGAAACATTGAAAACGGGAGATTAACTTTTGTGTTGGTATCATCTATTTTTCTCATTCCCCCCCCCCCCCCCCTCCTCCCCACCACCCATCTGCTGTAATGCGTTTTGGAAATCTCTCTCTCTCTCATTGCTGCGGAGAGAGAGAACAGTGAGTTTTCGCCCGAGACAGCATCCTTGCTCCGGCGGCCGTCATACATCAGTGTATATTCTTTACTGCAACGACGGATGCATTATAGATCCCCTGATGACACCCGGGATTCTGCAGAGGGGATTCATCTCCGGGCCGGGGAGCCAGCCCGGAGCCTGGGAGCCGGGGGGAGACAGAGGCGGGCCCGCGGGGGGCTTGGGAGATATTAGGAGGGAGACTAACAATGCAATCATGGGGTGGGGGGGGGTGGGGGGGGGGGGGCTTGGAAGCTGAGGTTGAGTTGTAGTAAGGATCGCCACACACACGCGCACAGACACGCGCATACACCCATGCACCTGCGCACACACACACACATAGACATACACCCAAAAGCACACACAAATACACACACGCACATACACACAGGGATGCACACACGCAAACACACATGTGCATACACACACACACACACACACACACACACACACACACACACACGCACACACACACACAGACATACACCCAAAAGCACACACACACATACACACATGTACGCAAAAACACACACACACGCATACACACATGCCCGCACGCACATACACACACACACACACACACACACACACACACACACACACACACACACACACACACACTCCACACAGCGTCCATAAAGCTGTTCCCCTTTTTTATTTACAACGCGAGCTGCGCGTTGGAGGCTGTTAGAGGAGTTTGGCTCTGGGAATTGATAAAATGTCATGTTTTGAAAGTCACCAACTTTTTTTCCCCAAGCAAGGATCCCTCCACCTCACCCCCCACCCCTCCCCCATCCCCCTTCCTCCTCCTCTTCTCCAACATGTGTGACTCACTATTTTTCAACCCCCCCCCCCCCCCCCCCCCCCACCCCACTGTGTTTCTGTCGGGGCCCAGGACCATTTCCATTTAGATAGAAGGATACGATCTTTATTGGTCGGTGAAGGGAGAACGTGTCTCTCCCCCCGCCCGCCCCCCCCCCCCCCCCTCCCCCGCTTCGTCTCCTAACCCATCCGTCCAGCGCCACACCGCAAACCCCCACCTCCCCCCCCCCCTCCCGCCCGCCCCCGCCCCACCGGAGTTCAGTGTGCTGAGCTCTGGAGGAGATTAACCCCGGCCCGTGTGGACATGGGGGAGAACACAGGAGAGAATCCACCGCACAAAGGAAGGATTGGTGGCGAGTTGGGAAACCCTGGATGTCCGGGAGGGAGGGAGGGAGGGGGGGGGGGGGAGGGGAAGGGGGAGTGCATGTGTTAACCAAAGACCGGTCCTATGGTCGTGGTGAGGAACACGACATCCATCTGAGGGATCACTCCCTTTTCACAAAAGTCCCACAAAAGTCCACAAAGAGTCCAGAAGCGATACGCATGGTGTGATGAGGAATGAACTAAGATAAAACATGGAGGTTGTTAAGCAAAGTTATTTAGGAGAGCGAGGATCAAGAGATGAACAGGGGGAGGACGGGGGTATAAATACATATGGGAGTGTATTTTTACGTGTGTAGGAGTGCGTGTGTGTGTGTGTGTGTGTGTGTGTGTGTGTGTGTGTGTGTGTGTGTGTGTGTGTGTGTGTGTGTGTGTG
>NC_140286.1:7104846-7119846 GCF_964030765.1 Micromesistius poutassou
TCTTCCCCTTTTAGTCTCTTCTCTGTCCTCTTTGGCTACACAGCGCCGTTCCGTATCCTAATTAAAGAGCAAATTCCTTCTCTCTCTCTCTCTCTCTCTCTCTCTCTCTCTCTCTCTCTCGCTCTCTCTGACACACTCTCTCTCTCAGTCTCCCCCCCCCCACCTCTCCCTCCGTACAATCACCACTGAACATTCCCCCTCCCGCCTCCCTCTCCAGATCTACGTTTTTTTTTCCTCCTCCACATAGCCTATTGCGAAGGAACGGCGCTCTGGGATACCAAGCGGTAGTGCAGGACACTGCGCACTGCACTCTCATCACATGTGCCCTTGCTGCTCCACTTGGCTGCTTTTTTATCCTTTAGAAGGCCTCTTGTTGGCTTTCGCTAAGATCAGAACCCCTTGCTTTTGGAAATAATTGGGCGCTATATCTTCATCTCAGGTTAATTCCTATTGGAACGGCGTTCCATTGATGAACGCATATACCTGCTGTACAGTGTAGCCTGGACACAAACGTCCACGTTGTTTTTATACGCTCTGCGTGAAGCGGTACACGTCCTCAAATAGATGTCATTGAGAGGACATGTGGGGGGCTGTATTGAACTTACGCTGTTTTACATGCAGCATGTATAGCAAAGCAGAAAACGATATTCCCTGTACGCGCGGCGCGCCACATACACGCGCCACCACGTGGTAGACAGATGGCGCGAACACGAGAGATGAAGAGCTTCCCCCTGAACAGCAGATCTGGAGGGACTCAAGAAAAAAGAAAGACGGATAGACGGAAAGGCTGAAGCTGGAGAGATTAGGAGAAATATATAGGCTGTAGATTACAAAAAATGAAATGTAGGCCTAATTCAAACATTATCAATCATGTATATTAATACGTAGGCCTGTATATATAGATAATAGCCAATGTGAATTTTAACACATTCCAGGGTATGGCCATTCATTCTTTTATGAATCTATTCTAGGAGCCAAGGGGTTCAATTTTAAGTTACCATGATTCATAGATAGTTACAGTAAGCAAATCATTCAGTAGTGTAATCAAAGCTAAAGTCGAGAGGAGAGGGGGCGTTTGTGGTTCAAACCCCACCGCCTGGGGGCGCCACTACGAAGAAATCGTCAAATGTGGCGCGTTGTTTTTATTACCCAATTACCATCCACAACAATCAGCCTGTTTAGGGATAGGGTTGTGGAATAAATTGTCTGATACTCTGTCAGATGAGGTCACATATCCCTATGCCTTAATTCGATGTTGCCGTGTCTGACCTCTGTCAATTTCCACAAAGTCAGTTCCATCAACCTTTGTGGGAGGAACCACTTTCACATCGAGGCTTACATTTAGGGCATCCACACTATGCAGGGCTAAGAATGTGGAGCCATTAAAGCAGAACCAAACCCAAACCCACTTGTAGATGACTCCCCCCATCTTTTCTAAAGGTCAAACCCGTTCTATTGCATACATAACCTCTTATTGGCTGATATGGTTAGCCAGTCACCTGCAGATTAAGGGTTGTGGCCACACACATGTCCGCTTATTGAAATAGAACGATTAAAGTACTATCCAAAACATGTTACAAAAACGGATAAGTCTCTCCCACCCTCGCGCCTCCTGCAACTAAACCCTCGTAACTTTAAGGGACATTCACCCCTCCTAAGTCCCGCCCTCACTGCCAGGTGTTCCGGGAAACGAGGAAGCCTGGGAATGAGGTTACCTGTGCCTGCAACTAGTTGTTGTTGTGAGGCTTGAGAACATGCTAGGCTCTGGACTTGCGTGTGGTGGGCCACATGGGTCAATTAAGTGCTGGGCTGTCTTAAGGCCCTGACACACCAACCAGATGATCGGTCGTCGGACAGTCTGGCGAGCTCGGTGGCCTGAGTCTGTTCGGTGTGTGCTGTGCGATCGGCCGTCGTCAAAGCCGCCGGTGATCTTTTCGAGCCGCCTGTGTTCTGTTCAGCCGATTGCACATGTTAAATCGGCCATCACCAAATCGGCCATCACCAAATCGATCTGACTGCCTTTTTTCGCCAGACTGTCCGACAACCGATAATCTGGTTGCTGTGTCAGGGCCTTTAGTGGGGTTAAGCAGAAAATAGTGGGAACACCCTTATGGACAACAACTAAGCCAATGTTTATATTAATTATATTACTGTTACCTTACTGAGTATTTATTTTTGGCTAAACAACCTACCAACATGATTAACTTTCCGACACATGTTTCTATTTGACTAGTGCATATGAAACACATTTGCACTGAAAACAATCTAGATGAAGTCAATAGTAAATACAAAAACACCAACATAACATACAGTACTTAAACCAAATGCATGTTTATTTGAATTCAACAACTGAACTGTTATCATAACAAAAACAAAATAACCTATGTAAAAAAAAAAATATCAACCTGTAACGTAACATAACAGCCGCAAAACCACCATGGCACATAGTATGGTCTCGCCTTGATGACAACATCAGCCGTAGTACAAATAAACATACAGCAACTATTCTTAAGTGATATGGATTATTTATTCAAAAGGAAGACTTATCATCCAAACCATAACGCTAAACATAAACACTGTTTTAGTCATTAAAATAACCTTTTTATGAACACAACACATAGTAGGCCTGTTGTCTCCAGAATTTGTTTTAGGTCTATTGTACAAACACACACACACACACACACACACACACATGCACACGCGCACACACACACGCATAAATATACCACAGCTATAGACGACATGCCTGCTGTGCATATTCATGGTGCATGTGTGTGTTGGTGTGTGTGTTCATGTACCCAATGTGTGTCAAGTGTGTATAGTTGCACTAGAAAGTTCCAGTAATGGCAACACTATATACATGAAATTAAATAAAAATGTCAGACTGCAGAAATAATATAACTGGCAGATCTAAACTTCTAACATTCACGTGTTTGAATACCTAACAAATAATATAACAAATGTATTGAATCAAAATAAGAAAAAGAAAACATTTTGGATTATGCACACCTTTCAAAGAAAAATATAATTAAAAATAAATTGTTGACTACAAAAAGACAAAGCTGGCAGCAGCTGGTTTGCCAGACGGGTTAGTGAGAGAGTGGTGAGGCGAAAAGGGCAGTTTGGTAAGACGTCGAACAAAAATCAATAAGCTGCAATCTGCTGCCATCTGGTGGTAGTTAGCTGTTAATACAACAATCCGCTGAAAAAACTGCGTTTATTGCATGCCCCGTGATGACAATACAACATTAGCTTGCATCTATGATTTACTTGAAACGTCGTGATACCAGATTAAAGCCAGCTGGCTTGGAACTGTTTACACATTAGCCAACATGAATTGTTGGAGCTACTTCAGCAGTGAACGCATAAAGTAGACCTACAAGTGGCGCACTAAGGTATAGCCTACGCCTCCAGCTGTTTTCCAGATCAGAGATGCACGGGAAGTCATATCTTTCTTGTTAGACACGTGTAACCAGGGCACCTCTCCTCTCCCACGTTTACAACCTTTTCTCATGCAACCTACATGCTAGCACATTATCTAAGACAAATCATAGAACAACATCGTTTACAGGCAAAACACAGGTCCAGTAGTCATTTTACGACGCTACACCGTCAGACGAGGCGGGGGTGCCTCTCTTCATTCACAGGCTGGGGCTAATTCCGGGATAAACTCAGACAGATTCAGCGGGTCTGCTGTTAGTATCAGAAAACACAGAGGAAGGGAAATAGGACCGATTTTACAACCGATTGAACATTGATTCAATTCGGTCTGGCGCTATGGTGCCACTGCATTGCATAAAACCTCCTCCGACTCGGTCCACCAGACAGCATTATTAAAGGGCCCATATAAGGATAGGCCTACAATGTATTAACGGTAACTAATTGAAAAAATTCACGCGCTCTCTAAAAATAAAGCATACGGATTCCGCTTGATTTGATCGTGATTATAGCCAGATATAAATACATAAATAATGTTAATGAAAAACTGGTCTGATTGGCTACTGTAATGGTTGTGTCTGGCAGTAGCAAAAAAAGAAGAAAGATGAGTAAGATTGCTTTTTTGTCCTGTAAGCGGACCAAATGCAAATGCAGCAACCTTTGATGTCACAAAAGGAGATGAAAATGTCACAGGCATGACATCCGTCAGCTTTAACATACACCCATGTTCAGCCTTATATGGAAGAGAATAAGCTTACATATTTTGTGTTTTTTATTTCAATATGGACCCTTCATAACAAATGCCAAGTAGCCTACATGTAAAGAGCATTCACATACACTTCATTCTGAATTTGCTACACTGTTAGTTACAAATAAACCTTTATCTCTGATCTCCAACTTAACCACTACAATACAAATTAATACTGGAACCTCAAATGAGTGAAAAAAAACAAACACAATTACACAATACCACATTCCTGGTCACCAGTACAGCTCGCTTACATAGCAACAGTGTGCTAGTTTGGTCGGTAACGTAGCTAGCTTGTAAACACTCAAATTGAGCAACAGAACGTGTGTACAGGCTAGCTATAGCAAGTACCATTCTCAGCAGCCAGCCAGCTAGCTAGCAAGCTATCTGTAAGGTGATTAATTAGCAACAATGTGGGGACAGGTAGTAGTACGCAAAGCAAATCCCTGAACGATCTTGTATAAAATGTACAGAAAGTATTGTTCACAGTCACCGTGCACAGCAAACGGATGTACCTCTACATCTACGGCTATGAGTGGGCAAAAGAGACGGACAGAGAGCAAGAAGGAGACAGAAGCGGCACGGGGAATCAGACGTTGATCAATGAGAGAAGGGGGCCGGGGCGGCGGTGATGGTGGGTGGTGCTGAAGAGGAGAGGTTTGACATTGGTTAAGTGGGGCAGAGTCAGCATGATTGATTAGAAAATGTAAAGAGATAGACGAGTAGAAGTTATACACGAGAAAAGAGGACAGACGGATTTCTGCTGCGTGTGTGTGTGTGTGTGTGTGTGTCCGGGGAGGGTTACTTAAGATTCCGGCCAGGCACCCTTCTGGCCCGGCCAACTCCTTGGCATAGATACAGTCCTAAGAACTCTTAGTTAGATTGCGATCAATTTCCAGAGGCGTCGCGGGCCCAGCGAGTGCTCAGCCAGTTACCGTGGTCATATTCCAAATGGGTACAAAACACTACTCATTTATCGTAACGTAACAGCTAAGCAGGAAAAATCATTTCTGCTTACGAGCAACAAAAGCAATAAATGCGTTGGTTGTTTTGTAAGGCTGCTGCTGCACGGTTGGTCGGGGGGGGCGGGGGGGCGAATACAACTGGGGAAGTCCGCTTCCAACCATTGAGTGGCCGTGCCAGTTCTTTTAGAGGACAAGAGGACGTTGAGCAAAGCTTCTGACAGCTATTCAACCGAGCACTTTTAATGCAGTCACAAAATAAAGACTATTTACCATTCAATGTGTGTGTGTGTGGGGGGGGGGGGAGGGGGGGGATGCAGAGAAAAACCAATACAGCAATGTCAGGGAAGGGTCAAAGGACAAAATAGGTAGGTGCAGTGAAGGGAGCCACCTCAGCAGCACAGAGAGGGAGAAAAGCGCGACAACCAACCAGCTACAGGCTACCCGCCTCCACCCTTCCTAACAAAAATCATATTAATTTAACACCTAGACTGGCAGACGGACCAAGTAACACTGTCAACATTTTTTAACACTGACGGCAATGCACTGAGAAAAACAACAGAGAAAAATAAATCCAGAACAAAACAAAAAAAAAAAGGGAAGGAAAAAAAACATTTCTCATACAAATATCTTCAGTGAAGGTTAGTTTTTCATTGCAGTTATTACTATTCTTTTTCAGATATTGTTTTTTGTTAGTTTTTAATGTATTTTTTTTTTCTCAACTCGGCATTTCCACGCATGTAATTAAAACAGGCAGGCTTCTGATCGAGTATATATACGTTACCGTAATGTAGTAACAGCGGAGAGACGGAGATAGATAGAGATACAGACGACAGAGAGAGATAGAGAGAGAGAGAGAAAACGAGCCAGAGAGAGAGATGATACTGTATTTACAACACACCAAACATTGTCTGTCAAGTAAAAAGAATGCAATATAATTATATATATTTATATATTTATAGTGGAACTCCCACCGCTGCCAGTCAGGGGGCGCTAGTGGTCGATGTTTGCGTGAGGTGCATTCATGTCGGGAGGGGGTTGATCTAAAGCGTATCGGCTTGTAGCCAGAGGTTTCCATGAAACAAACAAATAAACAAACAAAAGAACATATACCGTATAGACAGATATATGGATGGATGGATGGATAGATAGACAGATGGATGAATGGAGGAATAGATAGATAGATAGATAGATAGATAGATAGATAGATAGATAGATAGATAGATAGATAGATAGTGTGAGCGTAACGTCAGTTCTATGGATGGTGGATGGATGAATGGAGGAATAGATAGACGGATACAGATCGATTGAACAGTTTGTTGACATGTGGTTGTACCTCAGGCAGAGCACACAGGATGAGTAGCAGGAGAACATCTTGACATATTGGACTTTTGTCTTTACAATTTTAGGAAAGAAAACAGGAAGAAAATAAACAACAAGTCGTAGTGGTACTGTACTGGCCTGGCCGGTAGTGAGAAGAGTTAGGAGCAGTTTAAGAACGTGTTAGAATGCATTCGAGTATACAACAAATAAACCAACCAACCAACAGACCCACAGTTTGTGTCAATCAGGATAAGATCGAGGAGCGCTCCCGCGTGACGCGTGTAACAACAGCTTGTTCCCCATGCGTGATGGATATATACACACCTCGGGCTTCTGTCCACATTTGGTTGTTTGGTTGTGTGTGTGTGTGTGTGTGTGTGTGTGTGTGTTTGCTTGTTTGTGTGAGTGAGTGTGTGTGTGTGTGTGTGTGTGTGTGTGTGTGTGTGTGTGTGTGTGAGACTTGTTTAAGTCTGTGTGACAGTGCAAAATCTCACTTCCCTGTAATAACAATGTAAAGAAGGTCATACAAGGTGGAGCTGGCCGCCTCTCCTACGTTCATCCCCCCAACCCCCCTCGACCCACCCATCGCCGGCACCTCCATCCAATTCATCACCGTCCACATCATCACTGTACTCATCATCATCCATCTTTTTTGTGGCTCTCTCCATCCTCCCCCCCCGCCCCTATCCTCTGACGGAGCAGAGGGGCCATGCGCTGTGGGCAACAACAAAAGAGAGTAAAAACAAAGAAAGTAATTAAAAAAAAAAGAAGAAGAAAATGGAGGTTTTTTTCTTCCTTCTTTCCTTGTCAGGCTTCCTCCCCGTTGTGTCTGCAAACCCCCCCCACCCCCAACCCCAACCCCCCCACATATCCGTTTCCTAATTCTTCTCCTTCTTCTCTTCCCCTTTCCTCCTCCTCCTCCTCCTCTTCCTCCTCCTCATTCTCCGGGCTCCACCTCTAGATGAAGTACTCCTTCTTGTCCTCAGCTCCAGAGTGGCCGCCCTCCGCGTTGATGATGGCGGTGTCGGCGTCCGGGGCGTCGTCGGAGCCCTTGGCCTCATGGGTCAGGTAGGTTCCTGTTGGACCAGCGCCAGAGAGGGAGGGAGAGAGAGAGAGAGAGAGGGGGGAGGGGGGAGAGAGAGAGAGAGAGAGAGAGAGAGAGAGAGAGAGAGAGAGAGAGAGAGACAGAGGTACAGAGAGAGAGAGAGAGAGATATATAAAGAGATACAGAGAGAGAGACAGAGAGAGATAAAGAGAGATACAGAGAGATACAGAGAGCCAAGGATACAGAGAGAGAGAGAGAGAGATACAGAGAGAAAGATACAGAGAGCCAAGGATACAGAGAGAGAGAGAGAGAAAGAGAGAGGTTTTTCCATTTAGCTTGAGTGGTTGTTGCAGCGATCGATTTGTTTTGTTGAGTCTCGTTTGCTTTCATCTTATTACTGCTGGTCATTTGTACATCCTCCTGCTGTAAATCATCTGTAAGTCATGTGTATAAAGCCCTATCAAACATCAAGTGAGAGAGAGACACTGACAGAGAGAGCGCACGACATTGATCAAGAGAGCGCAAGAGAGACATTGAAATAGAGAGCGACCAGAATTAATAAAAAGAGATAGTGACAGACAGAGATAGACATTGATAAAGAGAGCGAGAGCGAGAAACATTGATAAAGAGAGAGAGAAAAAGAGAGAGAGGGAGAGACATTGAAACACAGGGAGTAGCGTGTAGCCTGTAGCCTGTACCTCCCTAGGGAGTTGCTTTTTAATTCCCAACATCCATTTGGAAATTTGTCACAGAGGGAGGCTTTATTGTGTTGCCCCTGAATCCTCAAAGGAGAATGAGTTCCTCTAGCAATATTGGCTCGTTCGGACACTCCTTTATCTCTGAATACATTTTTGTTAAATGTTTTCGCTGTTTTTTACTTTCTCTAAAAAACAAATGACGTGAATTGCGCTGTAGGGGCACATCGGCGGCTGTTGAAGGGCCAGCAGCCGGTTAAAGACACACTGGATGCTGGCCTTACAGGTGACGAATGGGCCGAGCCCTGCTCTCTCACAGAGCCCATCGCTCAGCTTTTCTGACTGCTTTTCCTTCGACGTCACGCCCTGTGCGTACACTAGAGGGTGCTACACTGACACATAAAGTATATACGTGTGTGAGTGGGTGTGTTTGTGTAATGGAGTGTGAGATAGTGAGAGAGAGAGAGAGAGAGAGAGACGGAGAGAGAGACTAGCGGCGTGCGACCTTTGTGTCTGATGAGGTATCTGCCGAGGACGATGAGGAGGCAGAGCAGGATGAAGACGATGACGGCGACCACTCCTCCAATCACGGCATGGTCCACTCCTGATGAGGTCGACATGGCTGTGGGGTCTGCGGGGGGGGGGGGGGGGGGGGAGACACAGAGACACACAGTGAGACAGTGAGACGGAGAGAGGGGGGGAGAGAGAGAGAGAGACAGAGAGACAAAGAGAAAGGAAGAGAGGCGGGAGACAGGCGGGGGGAGGGAGAGAGCGAGCTAGAGAGAGGAAACAGAGTGAGCAACAGACAGAGAGAGAGAGAGGGGCAGGAGAGAGGCTGAGAGTGAGGGAGGAGGCAAAGAGGAATTACAGAGAGAGAGAGAGAGAGAGAGAAAAAGAACGAGAGACAGAGAGAGCAAGAGAGCGAGAGAGCGAGAGGCACACAGATATAGAGATGAAATAGAGAAAGAGAAAGGGAGAGAGAGAGAGAGAGAGAGAGAGAGAGAGAGAGAGAGAGAGAGAGAGAGAGAGAGCGAGAGAGAGAATCAGATGCAGAGTAAATGAGGACAGCAGAGAGAGAGATCAGGAGAAGGATGTGTAGGAAGGGAGAGAAGGCGAAAGATCGGGAAAGAACGCGTCAAATCAGGGCTAGGAGAAGGGTGAGGACCAGAGAAAACGGAAAAGAGTGAATCGGAGTCAGCATGGAGGTTGGAAGAGGGGGAGAGATGTGTGAGCAAGTGTGTGTGTGTGTGTGTGTGTGTGTGTGTGTGTGTGTGTGTGTGTGAGTGTGCATGCGTGTGTGTGTGTGTGTGTGTGTGTGTGGAAGGAGAGGGTCACAGAACAAGTCGACAGATGATGAAAGAGAGCGTCGAGGGAGTGAGGGAGGGAAATAATGGGGCGAGTGACAGAACGGCGAGAGCAGCAGAAGAACACTACAGAGAAGTAAAGAGCTGTCAATTAAAAAATGCCCTCTCCTGTCCTGCAGCAAAAAAAACTGCAAAAATCAGAAGTAGTAAGGATAACAAAGAAAGTGAAAAAAAATTAATAATACAGACGACAGAAACAGATGCCATCATCATTTCACGATGAAATATTCATTCAGTGCGTCTGGTGTAACCCTGCGCCAAAGGAACGGCGTCTTCAAGTCTCTTTAAGTCCCGGAATTAACAATGTGTTTTGTTCTCAGGACCTCTCCACAGTAATGAATGTGTTTCCCCGACTTGTAGAAGTTTAACGGCGCCGCGTTCTCTGCTGCGGGCGGAGGGGACACCGATGATGGGCTCGTTAGCCGCAATTAACTTTATTCACCTGCCGTTTCTTTCCTTTCTCGACCAAAAAAAACCCCATCTGAATGGATCACAGCAGGAACAAAAAAAAAAAGAAGCCCCGTTATAGGAACGCGGGCCTCAGATAATCAGACTGCTAGAGAGAGAAGAACAGCGTGATTGAAAGGCCCACCAGCACATGGTTGAATAAATAAAACCAAACAATGGAGGGATGATTTAGTTTGAGCAAATTGCAACCACCGGGTTACAGCGGTATATACACTGACACAGAGGAAACGGAAGGAGAGAGAGAGAGAGAGAGAGAGAGAGAGAGAGAGAGAGAGAGAGAGAGAGAGAGAGAGAGAGAGAGTCATACAAAGAGAGAGTGCGAGAGATGGGGAGAGGCAGAGACACAGTGAGAGAGAGACAGAGATAGATTGGGGGAGACAGAAAGGAACAGAGACAGACAGTGGGAGACCAGAGAGAGAGAGAGAGAGAGAGAGAGAGAGAGAGAGAGAGAGAGAGAGGCAGACAGACAAAGAGATAGAGAGAGGAGCAATAGAGAGAGTGAGTGTGAGTCTGGTGAAAATCAGGGAAACATAACTGTATTTTGCCTCAATGTACTCATGACAAACGAGAAACTCTAGCAGCCCTGGGGAAACCAAATGGACATACAGTGTTCAATGGCCAATCACAAGGTCCGGGGGTTCGGAGGGGGCGGGGATGTCATGGCTTAACCAATTACAGAGTCAAAGGGTATGGCAACAGCAAACCCAAAGGCCATGACAACAAAATAGATGAGGGGGGAAGGTGGGGGGGGATCAGAGCGTTAGGGTCTGAGTAATTTCTAGGCATTGGTCAGAATTATACACACATACACACATACACATACACACACACTCTGTCTCTCTCTTGATCTCTCTCACACACACACGCAGGCGTGGGTGTGTGTGAGTGTGTGTGGTGGGGTGAGGGGGGAGGGCGTGGAGACATGGTGGGACGGAGAATGAGAGCATTAATCCTGGTGTCAGCATCAAAGAAGCACAGACAGAATCCAAGAACAGAGAGACACACACACACACACACACACACACACACACACACACACACACACACACACACACACACCCAGCACAGAAAACATACACACATCCAGACAGACTCACCAAGCACAGAAAACACACACACACACACACACACACACACACACACACACACACGCACACACACACACACACACACACACACACACACACACACACACCAAGATCAGAAAACAAACAAAGACACAGAGACATATACCCAGCTCAGAAAATACAGACACAGAGAGACACACACAGGCACACACACTCATTCACAGACATGTATTCATGCACAAGCTGGTGTTTTACATTTGTTATTTTACTGTAAGCTGTCATGAATACAAAATCTATCGTTGAGAGGTGTGAATGTAACTAGGTAACCATGCCAACTCTCTTACCGGCTTGCAGTTGTGCATGTGTGCGACACAAGCAAGGAGAATGCACACAAGGAGAATGCACACAAGCATTCATTTCTGTACATGTTGGCATTTGCAGTGTATTCACCTGCTGTGTGTGATTCTATGTGTGTGTGTGTGTGTTTGTTGTGTGTGTGTGTGTGTGTGCTTGTGTCGGCTGTGAAATGCACAGTTTTGGCGTAAAAAGCAGAATTGTGTGCCGTAGGCAGGCGATATGAAATATTCACTCCTTCTCTTGTAGTTCAAAGAGTTAAAAAAAAAGAGTACCTAAACTGAGACAGACAAACAGATAGACCTACAAGCAGCCAGACAGATACACAGACAGACAGACAGGCACAAGAAAGACATGAGTCACATCACACCATCGCTCCACTGACAAGCTAAACCACCAGACAGGGGGACAGAGAGTGACACATGAATGCGGACCGACCAATAGACAAGAGAGACCGGGAACAGACCGAGCCAATCATGCTTCGGCGTCGACAGGTAATCAGTCAGACCAATAGGTTGTTGGGCCAATTGAAGACACAGACAGACAGACAGACAGTGTGACAGGCAAGACGTTTAAAGCCATCTCGGTGACATACTGACGGACAGGATGGGAGATGGGAGGATAAATAGAAGGATAGAGATTCAGATAAATAGCGAAGGAGGCTGACAAAATAACGGAAAGACACACAAACAGAGGGACGGACAGACGGGCCGACAGAGAGCCAATCAGCACAGGGACAAGGTGATGGTGGAAAACGTTTATACCTTCACCTTCTGTAATCCTCCCAAGTGGATGGGTGGAGAGGATGGATGGATGAGTGGATGGATGGATGGGTGGATGTCGGACAGTTAGATGACGTAGTAATTGCACAAATTGCAATTGTGGGTGTCAGGGCAGAGAGGAAAAAAAGAAAAACAAAAAGAGACATGATATAAGTGAGATGGCGTCAGGTGAACGGCGTCTGCTTGCTGGTGTGTATCTGGTGTGTGTGTGTGTGTGTGTGTGTAGGTTAGGTGTGTGTATTTGGTGTATGTGTGTGTGTGTGTGTGTATAGGTGTGTGTGTGTGTGTGTGTGTGTGTGTGTATGTGTATTTGGGTGAGTATGTGTCTCCAAAAACAAGGCAACCAGATTTCCAAGCATTGGAACTCATGGTCCATTTTGGCGGCCTCATAATTGTTTTTCCCACTGTCTCGCTGAAGTTGCACATCTCCCCCTTTTGTTTGCAGTGTTGTGTGTATGTTTGTGTGTGTGTGTGTGTGTGTGTGTGCCCACACGCGAGCCTACGTGCACTTTAGCGGAAAATGGTGTTAAAGTGTGGTTCAGCCAGCGCTCATGCACACTGGCCACTTTTGTCTGCTTTGGTTCTTCTTTACCTGTGGAGGTGTACGTTCCGTTCGGTCGCGCGGTCACTGTGGAGTTAGGGGGGAGCGAGGGGGACAGGGAGGGGGAGGGGGGGCCGGCGGGGGCGGAATCTGGCGAGGACGGGGCGGGGCCCAGCGGCAGGTCGGGGAACAGGACGTTGGAGAGTGGGGTGTTGGGGACGGTGGGGGAGGCGAGGGTGGTGGGGAAGGTGGGCTGGACGTCCTCCTCTAAGACGGAGGGAGAGGGAGGAGGAGGAGGGGGGGTGGTGCCGGTGGAGGGGGAGGGGGAGGGGGTGGGGGAGGGGTTGGTGGTCGAGGAAGGGGGGAGAGACGGGGAGGGGGATGGGGTTGAGGAAGGGGAGGCGGGCTCTGATGAGTCGGGGGCGTCGTCGGGGGCGCCGGGGGCCGCCGTGGGGGGGAGGGGCGAGGCGGAGAAGGCGGTGGGAGGGAGAGAGGGGTCGGGGGTCATCGCGTCGGCGGTCAGGGGGGAGACGGGGCCGGGGGCGGAGGGGAGGGGGGGGACGGCGTCCGCGTCTGACGGATCAAAGAAGTGTCGGAGCGAACAACGGCGAGGGATAGAAAAGGGTGGTGCAGGAGGCGGAGCGGGAAGTGGTTCGGCAGCGGCGGAGCAACATTTGGGGGAGGGGGGGGGGGGGGGGGTGCGAACGGCAAACACCGTGGGAGCGGATAAAAACGTATGTCACACGTCGAAAAAGCGAGGAAGGAGGGGGGTGGGGGAGGGGAGATCAATTAATTAAGTGAATCAACATCCACAACGTGGGGCAACGTTGACGGAAATGGCGGGGTGGCAGTGTTATTTGCAGCGGTAGCATTAGCGTTAGCATTAGTGGTAGCGGTAGCGTAAGCAATGGCGGCAGCAGCGGTGGACAACGGAGTGGATGGAAAAGTATCAAATGAAGGCAGAAAGAAAG
This sequence comes from Micromesistius poutassou, assembly GCF_964030765.1. Classification (NCBI taxonomy): domain Eukaryota; kingdom Metazoa; phylum Chordata; class Actinopteri; order Gadiformes; family Gadidae; genus Micromesistius; species Micromesistius poutassou. The sequence continues at coordinate 7,118,605 of NC_140286.1, forward strand.
AAACAAAAGCAAAAAATCAGAAGAGAAATTAAATATGAAATATGTGACATATCTTAAAGCAAAGCCCCAACAGACAATCAGCGTAGATCGAGAAAAGTACGAAGAAAGAACGAAAAAAAGGGGCACAGAAAACCACGGCCCAGGTGCTGTGTTCCTTCCGTGTGTTCCCAGGTGTCCCCCCTGCGCCTCCTTCTCCACCTCCTTCTGCACCTCCTCCTCTTTGTCCCGGCCGTGTGTGTGCGTACCTTGGACCTGCAGAGTGTACACCCCCTCGCTCTTGCCGATGCCGTTGTCGATCTGGCACTGGTACACGCCGTTGTCCGACTTGTTGAGCATCTCGAACACCAGGAAGGCGCCGTCCACCTTGGCCAGCGCCGAGAGCTCTCCGTCTTTCCTCTCCCAGATGTAGGACCGGGGACTGCGGAAAGTAGGAGAGAGAGAGAGAGACACACAAAACAGGGGAGACGACCGTATGGTTAATTGATGTAAGATGAAAAAAAGCTATTGAAATGGTGTCGGCGAACGACGCGCAGGTTTGGACTGCTTTTTTTTTTTCCGACCAGTGCGCCCTGTCGAAAGACGTCAGAAGAGGACGGCCGAGATCCGAGTTAGAATGTGTGTCTTCAGACACCTCGTCGGCATAGTGGGACAGTTATGATGTGTTGCTATCATGGATCTCTTGTTATGTGGCCACATGAATGGGCTCCTGCAGTAGTAGTCAATGGTGGACTTCTGAGCCAGAAGAGGAGAAGGGGAGATGTGAAGAGGAGAGGAGGAGAGGAGAAGAGAAGTGGAGGAGGGGAGAAGTGGAGGAGGGGAGGAGAAGGAGGGGAGGGGAGAAGAGGAGGAGTGGAGGTGAGGAGGGGAGAAGTGGAGGAGAGGTGAGGAGGAGGAGACGGGAAGAAGAGGAGGAGTAGAGGAGAAGAGGAGAGGAGAAGAGGAGGAGAGGAGAAAAGGAGGAGAAGGAGAGGAGGGGAGGAGAGGAGGAGAGGAAGAGAGGGGAAGAGGATGAGAAGATGAGAGTAGGAGAGAAGAGGAGAAGAGAAGAGGAGCAGAGGAGGAGAGGAGGACAGGAGAAGAGGAGGAGAGGAGAAGAGCAGAGGAGGAGAGGAGGAGGGAACAGATTGGGGAAGAAGATCACACTTGCACTTCTCGTGCATGTTAGAGAGTTGCCACCAGAGGGATGAGCCGGGATGAAGAATTTGTTGTGTAAATATGCAGATCCTTAATGATTACAGAGTG
>NC_140286.1:7131650-7221795 GCF_964030765.1 Micromesistius poutassou
ACACACACACACACACAAATGCACACTCCATCATTCACACAGGCTGTTTAGAATACTACTTTAGAGTGTGTAAATGACAATTTGATGTTGAAATTCCTGATTCCTGGCAACAACAAAAAAACACGCGATGACTCTCCTCATGTTGCTTCAGAGTGGGTGTTTTTTTTTTTCGGGTCTCCTTTTGTCTTGATACAAACGGACCAGATGCGCTGATAATATTCAGCTGAATAGATTAATAAATAAATAAACTGAACTGAAGCATTCACGTGACGGCCACCCGATAAAAGCCACACTGTCAAGGAGAAGAGAAGAAAGAAACCGAAGAATGGGTTTTATTCAACAGCCAACAAGAGCCAGCCAAGAGAAAACAAGTGAGAGAATGCATACTCAAATTCATGAGAGGCTAAATAAAGCACAGAGACACAATATAAAATGTTCCAACTACAGACTGTATGGTGAGAATGGATGGATATAATGGAACGGATTGATGGATGGATGCACAGGGGATGGGTCACACACAAAAAAGCGGCAGATGGAAAGGCCAGGCAAAACTACATTTGACCAAATTTCCATGCTTCCTCTGCCACAATGGTGTCCTTCTCTAACAAGCCTACAGCAAGACACAGTCACAGCGCAGAGCCACCCACACATACACACACAGACACAGACACAGACACACACACACACAGACAAGGCGGCAAGCCGGTAGCTTGGGAAATAGCCTCCCATGGCACAGCAATAACTCCAAAATATGTCCGACTAACAAGCTCTTCGCGCCCTCAAGTATGAAAGGAAATAACAAATGTCCCACACGCAGAGAGGCATGTCCACACACACACACAGGCCAGACGAAGAGACGCAGGGCCCTGTGAGCACTTCATACAAAACGTGAGCTCGGCTTCAAACCGCAGCACAGGCTGGTTCAGGTGGGATTCCTCCTGCGTGCCGGGGGGTTGTGCATGCCCTCATCCACATTGTGAATTATTCTGAGTGATTCTCTCACTGCATTACCTTACAGACCGTCTGCCATGAAGCTTGAGCCGAGCCAGAGTTTTCCCCCCAGTCAAGGAAAGGGGCGAAAAGGTTATGGGTACTGTGTCCACACGGGCCCTCCTGAATAGACACCCTTGAGCAAGATGCCGTACCATACCGTTACTTAATGAGAAAAAAAAAAAATGTCAGGAATGAAACCAAAAGACCAAGTCCAGTCACATCCATCCGCATCACTCCCTCTATCCGTTACCAAAGGCCCCTATAACCCCCTGAGATGGGTACAAAAAAAATGCAAACAAAAGATATGGAATGGAATAAATCACAGTTTTGATAACCGCTTAATAAAAGGTTAAAAACGTGACAAGAAGGTCAAACGTTTTCAAGGCCTGTGTATTTTGTGAAAGTGCAGGGAAGACTTCAGAGGCTGAGAGATGGCAGCCCATAATGTCTGACCTCTCTGTACGTGCACAGGATCCTACCATCCTACCAACCAAGAGTGAACTGCCTGTAGGGCAACAGCCTCCCATTAATCCATTCACACACGGCTAGGTTCTGCTGTGGCATATGTTCTTTGTGATGTGAGGGCCATGTTCAGTGTGCTGGTATGCCAGGCAGCAATGCGTGATTGGCAGTTCCTGCCCGCTCAATCAACTTGATAATGTTGGAGTGGCTCAGAGTTGTATTTAAGTCATTTCCACCATGACTCACCGGTACCTGACTTCTGTATTTCATTCCAAGAAAAAAAAAAAAAAAAACATAATGAAATATAGTGCCATAACTGCATAGTGGAAGAACCATGTTTCCCTTCGACAATTGTCACTTTGTGTGAAACTTCAGGTTGTCAGCATTTGTCCAGTGACAATTTGGAGCATGAGGAAAAACTCCCTTTATTGCATTTATTGCAGAACAGCGAGGAAGTTATTGGATGCTGATTAAACTATGGCATTCAATCAAAACACACACACACACACACACACACAGAGCAGAGCCATCACACAGCCAAGGAGATAGACAAAAACACAAGTAACTTGGCCACACACACACACACACACACACACACACACACACACACACACACACACACACACACACACACACACACACACACACACACACACACACACACACACACACACACACACACACACACACACACACACACACACAATGACGAGTGGATCATAAAAAAATATGAAATTCCATTTCACTTTTCTTGGCGTAATATCAGCCTGTCCTTTGGCTCTCATGATGAATGTCACCCCCCCCCCCACACTTCCAGCCTGCCACACACACCAATCTGAAGAAGCTCTCACATTGATTTGGGGATCCAGACAGTTAGTGGATTTCCATCATCTAATGCTGTCCATGAGTCCTTGTCTTTTGTCCAGCTGCCTGAGCAACTGTCAGTCGATCCACACACACACGCACACACACACACACACACACACACACACACACACACACACACACAATCTCCCCAGGAGCCACCTTTCCCCAGGATGTCCTCTTCAGCTTGCATCATGATTTTAGTTGGCACTGTCCTTGGGAGTTTCCTGATTGGCCGTGCACGTGAGCGTGCACAATGCTGCCATGGGGAAGGGAGAGTTGCATCACTGTGTGTGTGTCTGAAATTTAAAGTATCTCGTCTCGTTTTCGGTTTAGAGATTATCCATACATTTGTCCTTCCAAATAAAACAAACACACAGGATTATTGATAAAAAAAGGAAAACGTTTTTTAATTATCATTCAGTGGGGAATTTTATTAAAACAGGAGGAATCACATCTATGTACAATTGCATGGAAACTATTCTCCTTTGTCACTCTGCAGGACGTGGCCTATCAGTAGTAGTCTTCTAGGTCAGCCTTTTCTGCCTGGTTCTGGATCTGCTGCTGCTTCTTGTACAGATCGGCAATCTACAGAGAGGTGAACAGAACCAGGGGAAGATATTACATGTTTTATTCACTCTGTCCCATTCCTTGATTGCATTTCGATACCCGTGACTGTTAGCCATAGTGTTCAATTAGCATTGTCGTTAGCAGTGTGTTGTTCCCCTTTAGTTTATGTTGCCGTTACCAACGTTTTTTTTAAGCTACTCTTTTCACCGAAAAAAAAGTCAGTAGCCTGTGATTAGCGAAACAGAGATTGAATCAGCAAACCGTAGCGTGAAGCATAAAGAGAACGGGCACTAACATAACACAAATCTTAATAAAAACGACGGTAAGACATGAAGGCGGAGTGAGATAAAGAGATGGTGACCGAGGAAAGAGAGAGTAACCACGACACCCCTCTCATTTCTTATCACGAGAGAGCGAGTGAGCGAGAGAGCGTGCGAGAGAGAGAGAGGGAAGAGGTATAATACTCGAGGCAAGAGGAGAGCCCGCAATAAAGTCAGGTCAGAGACAAAAAAATAAATATATTTAAAAAAAAAACACAGACGTGGGAAGGCCCGGGCTAAATATAGCCGTCTGATTATTCATATCCCCGGCTTTGAAGTCTCACTCTGTCCTCGCCCGCTTGACTCGGAAGTAGGAGCTTCGGTTCAAGCTAATCAAAGCTGCGGCGGCGGCGTTGATGCCATGGGGGTCTATGTGGCTACGCTTGGGCCCCCCGCATGCTATAATAGCACAGCTCCAGCTCGTCGCCGTGTTTAGAGAGATCCCCCTGGTCTCCGGGGAGCATCCGGAGCAGTGTTGCCAGATTGGGCTGGAAATCCGGCCCAATCTGGCAACACTGATCGGGAACCGCTCCGTATGTTTTTCGGGGGTTCATCCCCCACCCACCCCCCGCCTGCCGCTTTGGACTGAAAATGTGTGTTAATGTTTGCTGGAGCACGTTGTAGCTCAGCAGGGCTCAATTTGTAGCGCCGTAAAAGAAGGTGGCGTAGCCTAGCTGTCTGCGCCTGGTTTATTACCTTTTGGATAGCTAGATGCTACGTAGCCACTCCTCGCTTTCTACCCCCCCTTGGTTTATTATCATCTTCCGATAGCTGGATGCTACGTAGCCACTTCCAGCCGTCTTGAGCCTGGTTTATTAACTTCGGATAGCTAGACACAATGTAGCCATTCCTTAGCGGTCTACTCCTGGTTTAATAACTGCAGGTACCTAGATGCTACGCAAGCACCCCTATTTTTCTCCTCCTGGTTTATCACAGTGAGACAGCTGGACGCTACCTAGCCGCCCCTACCTTTCCGTTCCTGGTTTATTACCGTCAGCCATCGAGGCGTGGTCGTAGGACAGGCGTCGCTCGTGACACTGAATATGGGGACGCCCCTTTTAGGAATCAGGGCCCGGGAGCGTCGACTACCCTGTAATGTAGCTCGTTAGGTTTTGACAATGTCCTTTATTTTACTCATTTCCTTTTTTTCCCGATTTTATGTAAAGCCCTTTGAGCTGCAATTCCTGCTATATAAATAAAGCATCAGTTACATACCTTGTGAGGATAAGTCTAGGAACCACTTCTCCTGGTATAATACCTACAGATAGCTCGATGGCGCGTAGCATCCTCTAGCTTTCATACTTCTGCTGGATCATAACCCTTCAGAGAGGCACGGTTCGTAGTCCACCCCCCCGTTCCCCAGTAGATAAAAGGAGCATCCCTGTAATGAGTGTTATGAGCGACGCCCGTGTCTATCCTACGACAACGACGACTCGGTGAACGGCGTCCGTTGCTGCCGCACACGGCGGGAGGGACCGCGCGCAAAGAGCACCGTGGCCCACCTGTGAACTGTTGGTGGCGTCTTCGGGCTTCTTGTCGTCTCTGATCCGCAGGAACCGCGGGAAGCGAAGGGACACGCCCTTCTCTGGGTCCGCCTGGTGGCAGACAGACAGACAGTCAGACAGGCATGCAGGCAGGCAGGCGACCGAGAAGGAGAAGACGCGGGCGAGAGAGAGAGAGAGAGAGAGAGAGAGAGAGAGACAGACAGACAGGCCGAGGGACGGTCGAGGGGGGGAACCGAGGGAACAGGTGGAGAGGGGGGCGGAGAGTCATCAGACGGATGGAGGCGCGGCAAACGGGGGAAGACGCCGTGCTGGAGATGGGAGTGACAGGTGTGTGGGGGGGGGGGGGGAAACGGATGACAGACGAGAACGGAGACGTATACGAGGGGGGGGGGGGGGGTGGGTGGGGGGGTGATGAAGACGGATGGGGGAGGGAGACGGGACAGATGCAGATGGAGCGATAGAGGACAGCGGCGTGATGAACACAAGAGGCAGACGGAATGACAAGCGGACGACGGAGAAATGAGACGCGAGAGAGGGACGGGCGGAGAAAGAGGCACAATAAGGCTGGTGGGGGAAAGAGGGGGTACGACAGCAACGGCAGGTAGGAGTTGCACCGGAGTGTGCAAGTGCTCTGGAACACCCCCCCCCCCACCCCTCCTGCAGATATAAGCAGTTACGTGCACTAAAAGTCATTCCCGCAGGCCGCAGCCGGGAATATTCGGGGGCCCCTCACGCCGGCCCCTGCCAGGGGTCATAGCGGGTGGAGCGTTCCATTAAATCCCACCGTTTTTTTAACTCAGCCATTTATTAAATAACTGTCGTTAAGAGTCGCTAATTACACTCGTGATTTATGGAAGCGAGAGAGAGAAAGAAAGGAAGGACGGAAAAAAAAAAAAAGAATAATCATCCGAAACTGACCAATCCCATTCCGGCCTTGTAGACGGGGGACAGCGATAGGTCGGCGCACTTGACCTCCCACACCTGGACGGCGTCCAGCCACACGTCGGGCTCCGTGGATTGGTCGACGCGGTAGTAGGCCCGGGGCTTGGGCAGAATGTGTTCCTGTAGGGGGGGGTGGGGGGGAGGAGAAATGAGGGTCACAGTAGAACAAGGAGGGAAGGAAGGAAGGAGAAGATAAAAGAAAGGAGTGATGAATGAGACAGGGAGTGGGAGAGAATAAGATAACCATCCAGAAGGAAAGAATATTCCAAAATAAAGGAGGAGAGCAAGAGAGCGAGGAGGAGGAGGAGGAGGACAATAAACGTGGACAATGCGTTCTTTGAGCGCTGCGTGCGTCCCACATCCCTTGGGATAATTGAGCTCTCCGCCGCGCGCATTCACGACAAAACCGCGACCGCAGCCAAGTCCCGCATACCAAACTTTACCGCTGAAACAACTACCATTCTAGACGGTGGGGAAGAACATGGCAATGTTGCGGCAGCTGGGGGACAGGAAACCGAGGCTATGTGACACGTCAGTCTGCTGTGAACGCCCGCACCGTTATTGACCCAGGGTATTGTGGTCGTGTGGCCGTGTCCTAAACTCCGTTGACGGCGGCGAGATGCATTCAACTAACTAACTAACTAAAGATAGTTTTTTTCCTCCCATGGCCCCGTCCATTTGGCCAGCGTGTCAGGAGATTGCACTGGTTATGTCGGAGTGCGATGGGGCCGCTGGAGTGACCCTGGGAGGAGAGGACGCTGGACACGTCTTAAGAGGTCCTTCATCGTCACCGGCAACCACCACATCCTGCACCGTATTACACATCCGCAATATAAACCATTATCTATATATCAGCGCTTTTATGAGGAGCGCTTTGTGTTTTTTTCCGAGTCGACCCTCTTTCCTCCTACGACCAGCAAGTCGCCCACTGAAGAAGCGGGATCACTTTAAAGTAAGACAGACCGGAAAAATGTTCTTAATAAATAAATAAATAAATAAAGTGTGGCAGTGCTAGAGTGTACAATTATTTTATAATGGAGACGTTTGCGGACCCACATTGTGCTCTCTCCCTCACGGTGCATGCGTGTGCGCGTGCGTGCGTGCGTGTGTTTTAAGTCTTTGGACCTGCGGCGAAGCACAGGGAAGCATAGCAGGCCTGCTTCTTCACCCCCAACCCACACCCCCCATCCGCCCTCCACCCACCCACCAGCAGTACCACCACCCATCCCTTCCAGCCAGGAAGACTTTATTAGGAGGGGGGACTGCGAGGTGGGCCCCATTGTTGGGTTCCTGGGATGTCTCCAGCACCGTCGGCTTTAAGCATAAAGCCTGTGTGAACAGTGAGTCTTTGTAAAGAAATTATTATTTCCCATTACTAGATTTGTTTTGCGTGGGAGACAAACAGCGACAAGCAGGCAAGTTGTTGTTGCTGGTGTTGTTTTTCAAACAAATTGAATGATATGAGAGTTGGCGAATTGGAAATAATAAAACACACAACTAAACTTCAGAAGTGCATTCGTGTGCATTCATGGTGAAATTACTTCATGGCTTTGGATTAGAAGTAGCCTTATTGGCCACACCCCTGCACACACACACACACACACTCCCCCAGACACACACGCAATCTCCCCCAGACACACACGTCGTACCTTCAAGAACTTGTAATGCTGCTCTAGATCTTCATCCTTGAAGCCTGTCCCAATCTGAGGAAGACGAAGTGAGGATGTTAATAAAACACACACACACACAAACTGACACACAGTGAGACATGTCGTTGGCTGCAAACCGTGCAAATCCCAGAGTGCCCAAATGCTCAGTGTCTGAACTACCTCGCCTCAAGCGATGTATCACCTCTCAAAGACTTTAAACACCCCCCGCCTCCGACACACACACACACCCCAACGCTCACACAAAAAAACACAGAGCAAAGCAATTAAGACATGGAGGGTCTGATTGATGACAGGAGTCCCCGTCTCCCTACAGGCGGGCTCAAAGGCACTACGGTCACTGGCCACTCCTTTTGTTTCGAGTAGTGAAAGGCCCTTTACAGGAATTCCTGTCGTTCTGCAGAAGTTGCCTTTCTACCCCCAGGTCTGCACGCGGTCCGTTCTCTCCCGCAGGGAATCCGGACCGGGACCCATTTACCCCAACAATCGTTCATGTTTTTTTTATATATATATATATATATATATATATATATATATATATATATAGTCAAAGAAATTGCCAGAAATACACAGCGTGACATCATTTGAGAAAGCCTTGGAACGAAACGGAGGAAACAGAGACTCAATCTGAGATTTCTCTGACGTTTAAGGGCCCCAGCAACAAATAAGGACATCACCGAAGCACTGGGCCAGGGTGCCAGGGAAGGGGGGGGGGGGGGTTGGCATCAACGAATCGCACCACCCTGAACAATTAGTGGCCAGAGTTATCTGGAGAAGGGACGGAGGGGGATCTGTACCAGGTAGCATTGGCTAGCGTAGCGCCGTGGCACGCGGACAATACAGGACTTATCTTTCGCTACAGTCACGCTCCTAAGCCCCTCCTGCCCCGTGCAATCTAAGAAGGTCACACACACACACACACACACACACACACACACACACACACACACACACACACACACACACACACACACCTTGCAGACGGACTGGAACTCCTCCCCCTCATCGTCGTAGCAGGCCAGCAGGAAGCCGCCGTAGGTGCCGGTGCGCTTGCCTTTGCCCATGTAGGCTCCGATCACGCAGAGGTCCACCGTGTCCCCCACCCCGTCCAGGTAGTCCTTCTTCAGCTGCAGGGGGGAGGAGACACCAGGGGTCATAAACAGCCCCTCTGGGTTCATTCTGCTCATATCCACAGTGACCGACAATGATATTATGCAGTATTTCTGCATTGCCACATTTGGTCGATCACCGTATTTCAACGATTTTACTATGCTGGAATCACTGATATGGAACCTTCTTCCTCAGAGTACCAGGAAGCCCCCCCCCCCCCCCCCTCCACTAAAATATTTTATGTGGGGAACCCTGAAACCGTTGATCTGATATTTCACAAAGGCTTTGGTCTAAAAATGTATAAGTTTTACAGACAGTTCAAGTCGCCCTCAATGGGACGTTGTTGGCGAACGCGGCCCTTTATTTATCCGGGCTCCTTTGACTGTAAAATGCCACGTCGTCACTTCTTACCCAAAGTTTCACTCCGAGTTTCCGTTTGACTTTTCTGAGCGCGGTTGAAAATAATCCTATCTGGGGCTGCCGGTCTGCGCCTTATTAAAAGGTTAAATGCAAAGTTCCTCCGCGTGAACGGCCCGCGCCACATCGCTGCATTAGAACAAATGTTCACAAACAATGCAAATTAAATGTCATTTGCACTGGCTGATACACACAGAGTCCCATACTCACGTGTGACAATAAGTCCACAGTATGCCCTTTCCCCATGCTTTGCTGTGTGTGTGTCTGTCTGTGTGCGTGTCTGTCTGTCTGTGTGCGTGTCTGTGTGCGTGTCTGTGTGTGTGTGTGCGTGTGTAGATTAAGATTAAGAGAGTGCATGAGTAGTATAAAACCACTGAGTGTGTGAGCATCACAGGTGAATTGTGGGCTTCGCATTGTGCCGTTTTGAATGGACATGCTTAATGAGGTTTTTGTCGGTGTGGCATGAGTGGACAAATGAATCAGACCTTTCTCTAGAATCACGCTTTTGTATCTGTGTGTAGGAGGATAGTGCATTTCAACCATCGCTGCTCTACTTTGAATGTGTTTGGGAGTGTGTGCGCACGCCTAAACACACGTGTTCGTGCGTGTATGTGTGTTTGGCCGTGCGTTTATGTGTGTTTGGGCGTGCGTGCGTGTATGTGTGTTTGGCCGTGAGTGTATGTGTGTTTAGGCGTGCGTACGTGTATGTGTGTTTGGGTGTGCATGTGTGTATGTGTGTTTGGGCGTGCGTACGTGTATGTGTATTTGGGCGTGCGTGCGTGCGTGTATGTGTGTTTGGGCGTGCGTGTGTGTATGTGTGTTTGGGCGTGCGTGTGTGTATGTGTGTTTGGGCGTGCGTGTGTGTATGTGTGTTTGGGCGTGCGTGTGTGTATGTGTGTTTGGGCGTGCGTGCGTGCGTGTGTCCTCATTCACTCTTCTCCCTGCAATAGGGTGGGGAGCATACGCAACAAAAAGCCCCATCCCGACAACGTGTAAACGCCTCTTAATCCTCTGCCGAGGGTCTCAGGGGGGGGGGTGAGCGTAGCGTTTGGCTTCCACGTTTGTTGACTGTTGATTCAGAGGAGCCCAGGGCATCGTCACCCCCCCCCCCCAGGCTCAACAAACACAGGGGCAGCACTGCCACACACTCCACCAGTCAGGACCGGCTCGCAGGTTGGCTGACACAACCTCAAGAGTGGGGGGTTTCAGGAGGGTGTTTTGAAGTAGATGTGATGTTTTTTTGGGGGGGTGGGTTATGTTGGGGTATTACGCGGATGCACATGTAGAGACAACGTGAGGCGCCCCCCCCCCAGTCCCCCCCTGTCCCCCGTGCACGCTGTGGTACTTAACAGGTAGGAGCAGTGTGATTTGATTGTGTAGTCACGCTCGTCAGCCACGTGTTGGCCCCGGCGCGGGTCTCTCTATGAAGTGCCGTCAGCTGGAGAACGCGGCGATGATTAGATCGGGTCGGAATATATAACGAACGATAACTTTCCTGCCATGCTTTGCCGAACAGGTGAGTAATGCGATGTGAAGAGTCAGCTTTCATTTCGCCGTTCGGATTTTAAATTGAGAACACGAGCGCTAGTCGTGCTATTAACCTTCGTGGGCAAGACATGGTTCTGTTGAATGTTACAAATGGTTTTGTTTTGTAGCGAAATTAGAGGAGATTGACTCTGAGTAGAGATGCAAACATTTAAAAACGTGTAAAAATATATTAAAAAAATAGATATACAATGTGTGAATCCCACATGCGGCATTAGCAGTTGTTTCGGGCTGTCTGTTCCTACCTTGAGCCAGTTGTGAGAGCGCTTGGCGATTTCATAAGTGGCATCCTTTTCTAGAGTCTTCACCATCAAACCCTCGCAGGAATCTGAATGAGGACACACACACACATTATACAACACACAACTTCAACTGAACAGAAAGGAAATGAACAGATTAGGTTTCAGATATGTGGCGAGTCTGTCTTGACCGCACACTCCATCCATCTCTCCATCCCACACACACACACACACACACATGGACACAATTCGCCAAAGTGACAATCACAAAATGCAAGTTGAAATACAGAAAAAAAAAAGAACGCACACACAATCATGCACAGAGCGAAGAGAGATTTAGGGAGAAATGGAAACAAAGAAACAAACATTCACACAAATAACAGACAACCACCAATCTCACACACACACACACACACACACACACACACACACACACACACACACACACACACACACACACACACACACACACACACACACACACACACACACACACACACACACACACACACACACACACACACACACACACTTTTCTGTGAAAATTAAAAGTGATGCAGCTTCAAACTTGTCGGTAGTGGCGGGCATCGTCTGCTGTGCATCAGGGCGTCGAGGTTTGCTACGCAGAAGTGAGTTCTTATCATCTATCCTCCGCCCCACCCCCCCCCCCCAGGTGACAGCCCCTGCAGCCCGCCAGATGACTAGAGGGTCTCGGTGCGATTCCGGTCGAGACCATGAATGAACCACGCCCGCCGGGCGGAGAAGGTGTCGACGCAACTTCTCCGCCCGCAGGCGTGGTTCGTTCATCAGCCACTTCCTCTCGGCGCTGCGAGCGTGGATGTTGCGATAGAGGGGCGGGGGGGTGGTTGGGGTCTCCTCCACACCCACCTTTCACAGACTGCTCCAGGAACTCGCCGATGGCCTCTGTGTTGTCCGAGTCGATGTAGCGGGCGAACATGAACTCCCCCTCCGTCTCGGAGAAGCTCTCCTTCAGCAGGGCCCGGCGCCGGGACAGAGGCTGGCGCACTAGGGACTGGACGCACACACACACACACACACACACACACACACACACACACACACACACACACACACACACACACACACACACACACACACACACACACACACACACACACACACACACACACACACAATTATAATCATTTTCTCATCATGGCTCCAAGCATCCTAATCATTATGGCCAAATGCTTAGTGACCCCCACACACACACACACACACTCTTGTTGACAACAATCCCAAGACACACGCATGCGCACAGACAGTGCAGTGAGCAAATCGAGGTAACTACAGGCTCATGTCGCTTCCGAATGAACACATAAACTCATAACAACACACACACCGACACGGCAGAGTGGAAGGGAGACGAGGAAGAATGATCCGGTTACGCCTCCTCCTCCTCCTCCTCAGTGCAGCAGTGTTTGGACACCAATAGCAGCACTAGGCATGCTGCCGGGCCAGGACAAGACGTGACAGGCGGGACCAGACAGACAGACAGACAGACGCCGGCGAGAGGAGTGTCCTGCTGACAAGAGGGGGGGAAACTCCAGCCAATCAGAGCGGAGGAGACGGCTCTTACCTCGCCGTTGAGGTACAGCAGGTCGAAGGCGTAGACGCACACCTGGACCTTGATCTCTGAGGCATCCACGTCCTGTGGAGGCACACACACCTTTATTATTAGGAAAAAAAGAACACCCAAGCACGCACACAAAAATATGTCTTCATTAAGCTCCTTATTTTTTATAATGCACTGCACACCCCCCTACCTACTCTAAAGATTAAGACTAAGGTTTCTCACACACACACACAGAGCAATTAATTAAAAGCATTCTTTCGCCCCTCCCATCTTCCTCCATTGCTCTCTCTACCCTGCCCGCCGCCCCCCCCCCCCCCCCCCCCCCCCTTCATATCTTCAGCCTCCACTCTCTCTCTCATCTCATCTCCTCCTCGTCCCTGCGTCACTTTACCCCTCCCTCTCAAATTGTTATTCCACATTCCGACAGACGTTGTCTCCATTACGACCGCGAGCGAACGCCACGGCGGTTCGGACGCGGTGCGGCGGCGGAGGCTGGCGACCAGGGCCTCCGACGCAGTGTGTCCGTACCGACGTCCGTCCGTCCCTCCAGCCCCTCCCAAACAGATTTTTATATAATCATAATCCCCTCCTCCACTGTTTAGCTCCCTCGTTATATCCATACAGACAATCACACACACACACACACACACCCCCCCCCACCACACCTGCCGCCCGCGGTCTATCTCAGTGTTCATCAATCATCCGTCTCAAACTTCCGCCATCTGTCCGATCTGAGTCGCAGCGTGTACTTTCCACCCGTACACAGAACCTCTGTGTATGTCTCCCGCTCGTCCACCTGTCCGCCCCCCCGGAGGTACCTTTCTCTTGCGGGTGGTGAGGACCTGGAAGGGCTGGATCTGCTTCTTCTCCCGGTCCCAGGCCACCGCCTCAGAGTCCAGCACGCAAGACACCACAGAGTCCTTCTTCACCTGGTCGGGACGGGAGAGGGAGTGTCGGTTTGTGTGCATGGGGAGCACGTTTGGGCGTCTGTGTTTGTGAGAGTTGACCGAGTGGTTGTTTGTGTATATTGAGAGCATGGTTGTGCGTTGGTGTTTATGAGAGAGAGTGAGTGTGTGTGTGTGTGTTTGTGTACGTTGAGAGCACGTTTGTGCGTTTGTGTTAATGAGCTTGAGTGAGTGTTTGTGTATATTGAGAGCATGTTTGTGCATTTGTGTTTGAGAGCGAGTGAGTGTTTGTGTATATTAAGAGCACGTTTGGGCATTTGTGTCTATGAGAGTTGATTGAGTGTTTGTTTGTGTATATTGAGAGCATGTTTATGCGCTTGTGTTTATGAGAGTGAGTGAGTGTGTGTTGATGTGTTGAAAGACAGTGTGTGTGTTTGTCAAGAAAGTGTGTGTGTTTTCCTGAGTGCGTCAGGAGGGGATAGGGTCGTTTATGCTGCGGGCTGCAGGATTATGAAAAAAAATAAAAGATAATTGCGATTATTTTTGCCCGTTAATGTGATTGCGATCACTTATTGCGATTATCGATTACAATCCAGATTTTGATTTATCTGCAATCCATGGTGCAGGTGAAGGTAAACTCAAGGTGATAATGAAGCAACACGGCAGCTCACAGGCAGATTATAATGTGGCTTTAGGAACATAAACAAACCGCTTCACCAGAGACAGTGGTGCTCAGTCTCTGAGGCTCCTCAGGGTATCTCAACTGTTTGACGAGAGAGGCCAGGGAGAAAACGCGAGCGAGTGACTGAGCAAACCAAGAGGCAAATGAGAGACGATGGAGGCAAGCAGACCCAAGATAAACACGCGCAGCTAGCCCAAACTTAATTTGAGTACATTAGCATTTGAGACGGGACGCATTAAGCGACCCAGAGCAGACGAGTGAGGGCAGAAAGAAGAATGGAGTGGAATGGAAATAAGAAGAAGCAGAATAACGGACAGGGGCATGGGCAGAGGTAGGGAGACAGCTGAGCCACGGGAGACGAGGACTACAAAGCAAAAAAAAAAAAAGAAAAGCGTAAAAGGAAGAACAAAAAAAACAGACGAGACAGAAGAACAGACTTTGACAGACAAAGGAATAGACAGAAAAGAAAACGCGAGACGTAGAGACGGAAAGTGCAGGACATGCATGGACTCGTGAGCACGTGATACAGGGGAGCGATTTGGCCGTGTGTGTGTGTGTGTGTGTGTGTGTGTGTGAGAGAGAGAGATCAGTTCAGTGAGAGAGCAGACTGGAGTGTGTGAGTGGGCACTACAGGGGAATTCAGGACAACCAGCGGCTGCACCCCACCCCACCTGCCTCACCAGTGCCCTTTTGACAACAACACTAGCGCCGCCCCACACACACACACACACACACACACACACACACACACACACACACACACACACACACACACACACACACACACACACACACACACACACACACACACACACACACACACACACACACGATCCAGCTGGGCCGGCTCTCAGGCGGGTACCTTGGGAATGCGTGCGATGATGTCGGGGTACTTGCTGGTGTTGTCCTCCTGGTTACGGCTGAATACCCGCACCTCGCCGTTCTCCAGGATATGGATCTGTTCCCGGGGGGGGGGGATGGATTTTTGGATGAGAAAAGGTCGGACACACACACACACACACACACACCTGAGTGTCACCAGGCCAAGCATTCAAAACCATGTTCTAAATGTAAATGTAAAATAGCAATTTGCTCCGTCATTGAGTGAGGCGATGAGCACTCCGCCGCTGTGGAAGCCATCAAGGACGCTTGCATTAGGCCAAATTATTGCCAAGGGAGGGACGTTTCCTTTCATTTTTAAATTGAAGACCCACAATTTGTTGTCTGGATGACACACAGATTCGAAGGTCGTCAATCAAAACACACACACACTTTTCGGTGGTGTGGCTGTAATGTTGAAAATACAGTCACCACCAGAGACACACTGAAGACGGTTTAATTAAGCAGCGAGCCACGAGTCCCCCTGGTGGCGGCGTGGAGTCACGACCACTGCAGTGTAGACCACAGGGAGTCAGAAAAGTACGTCACCCTTCTTTGCTCAAACCCCCCCTCCCCCCTCCCTTCCTACATGCTGTTTCTCTGTCACACTCTCACTCCCTCCCTCCCTCCCTCCCTCGCAACAACCTCACCACATGCATTACCCTCTCTACATCCCCCCCACCCCACCCTTTCAATTCATTTCAGTTCAAAGACACCCAATTGGCATGACTGTAGCAGAATTAACAACGCCAGTGGGGATCCAGTCTAGTGGCGCTGTATTGACCCGCCTCTCTGCCTCTGTCCACAACTGTCCTTCTCTTTGTTGCTTTAATTCCTCCTTCTCTTCCACTCCTCTCTGCCGTCTTACTAAAGACAGACAGGCAGCAGGCAGGCAGGCAGGCAGACACACACACACACACAGCGTTCCAATAGGAGAGGCAGCCTGCTCTAACCTCAACAGCCTGAAGCGAACGCAGTGCTTTTACCCTCTCTTGGAGGCAGAGGCGGGCGTCAGTGCACGCACACACACACGGCAGAAGCTTAAGTGATCATTTATACAGCAGAAGAGGCACACACACATATGCATCTAAACACACACACACACACACACACACACACACACACACACACACACACACACACACACACACACACACACACACACACACACACACACACACACACACACACACACACACACACCCGAAAGGCCAATGCATATAAAATTCAGCAGGCATATGTTGGGTGACAAACCAAAATAAATACAACAAAGATGAGAAAAACAAAGTCTCGCCAACGTCCGTCTGTGCGCACGCACACACACACACCTGAGCACGCTCGCCGTCATATTTGTACTCGCAGGTGAACGCCGCCTCGTCAAATCTCTTCATGACCTCTCCGACCCCCTTGGTGGGGTGCGCTAGCATGGGCCTCAGGGGCACACCTGGAGGGGGAGAGTGATGGAAGACGGCGGCCTTATGGTCACAACACGGGCACAGGGCGAAGCTCAGGCACACAGACGAGAACATTGTAGATCTCCAACCAGCAGGCCTCGACCCGGGAGCTCATGCATTTTTCATGGCCTTGCAAACGGTTAAGAAAATGGTTCGGTTGTGTGCCAAAGTAACAAAGGAGAAAAAAAGAACTTCGACAACAAAATCGTTCTTAGCTTTAAATCGGGACAAACTGCTTTTGTATGCGGAGTAGCAGCAGCAACAGAACGCACCTGTTTTGTGTGTGTGTGTGTGTGTGTGTGTGTGTGTGTGTGTGTGTGTGTGTGTGTGTGTGTGTGTGTGTGTGTGTGTGTGTGTGTGTGTGTGTGTGTGTGTGTGTGTCAACACAGGGCTTTTTGCAGTTTTTATGATGCATCGGCATTTAAAATACAATTTTGCCGCGGAAACTGTACATTTTTGGGCAAAGCTATGGCGGGACTCGAATAGCCGGAACTCATTCATATTCAATCTTTAATAACTTTTTATTGAAATATAACGGTCACCCCGGGGCCTCGCAAAAAAAAAAAAAAAACGGATATGAAGATGAACTAGCCACAGAGATTCTAAAAACTTTATTGGCCATGGATGACGTTAATGAAATCACATTTCTTCCCGTGGAAGGGTGACGGTTCTCTGTGCCGGCCCCCCACCGCAGAGCACCTGGAGGGCCGTTAGAGGGGCCACATGGTCGGGTCTTCCTCACAGTGCTCATTGCTGCCGCATCGCTCCAACACAGCTACCGCAAGTTTGTTGCATTAGATTCAAAATCTTTTTTTGCAGACCCACACGCGATTTTTAGACTTCCCCCAGGCTATTCTGTGCAGCAACGCTTCTATTTAAAGAGAAGAAGGCGTGATATAATAGAAGAATGTATGGATACATATTCGAGTGGTCATAGGGCAGTTTGGCTCAGAGAGCGCTCACTGACCGGTAGGACCTAAAATGTTCCGCCTGCTTGCAGATACGTGATGCAGCGGGGGCAGAGGAGTGGTGCTTTGTCACAACATGACTTGAAATTAACAATTCAAACCCATTTTTTCAAGCAGGCATTTGGATAATTGCCCGTGTTCCACTACCCCGGGGCCTGTGTGGATATAGCAGGTGCTATCCCAGTTTTCTAAAAAAAGAAATGCATAACGAGGAGACAATCCCTTTCCTCGTTCCTTCTTTAATTGGAGGGTAAATGGCTATGCACCCCCTACTGTGAATTCACAATTACCCTCCTTTGTGTCGCAATTTGCCAGCCTACCTGGGGTAAGCCTGCAGTGATTGGCCAGCCTACCTGGGGTTAGCTTGCAGTGATTGGGCAGCTCGTCAATTCCCTCCTTGAGCAGCACTGGCAGAATGAC
Source organism: Micromesistius poutassou (assembly GCF_964030765.1). Classification (NCBI taxonomy): domain Eukaryota; kingdom Metazoa; phylum Chordata; class Actinopteri; order Gadiformes; family Gadidae; genus Micromesistius; species Micromesistius poutassou. The sequence continues at coordinate 7,149,190 of NC_140286.1, forward strand.
ATCATAATTGGGCATCTCGCTGAGGAAGAAAGAGAGAGCGGGATTAAGGCACATGTTATAAAAAAAAAGAGAAAGACGAGGATGAATCTCCTATGCTGGTAGAAACCAAAAGTGTACTAGTTACCAGTAGGTCTGCTTCAGAATGAGACTCTTCTCCTCCAGCCAAGTCCTGCGGCTCTCTGTGCTCATTCCCTTGCCGGCGTCGAGCACGGCGGGGGGGAAATCTGAAAAATGCATTCATAAACACAATGAATATCTCCTAATAAGAGCCAGCTCACACCCCGCCCACTCACTCACAGCATCAATGCAACGACCACTTCTGCATTGAACGTTGCGCTCTGTGACGTCGCTGGGACCGCCGTACACAACGAGGACTGTTATGAGGGGCCCGACGGGGGGTCCCACGGTAACACGCGTGTGCGGTACTTGCCCTTGTTGATTGATACGGCGTACGGAGCTCGTTAGGAGCCATTCCGTGTTCCATTCATTTTAACCTGATGAATTAATTATCGTTTGCTCCAACGATAATAAACCGGTCGAATTTACCTCGATTAAGAAGCCGCACCTGGCCGCAATAAAGAATGAGAATGCATTTTTAAAAATTTAAACGCAGTTTTCGCTTTTAATGTGCTCCCGCTTCACCTGGATCAATTATCCGGATGGGGAGGGGGTGGTGTGGGGGGGGGGGGGGGGTTCGGGGCTCGGTACTAGCCGCCGCCACGCAGCTTTTTAATGGGAACACGTCGTTAATTAACCTACCTGCTTAAATAAACGGATGAAAAAGAAAAGGATAAAAAAAAAATAAAAAAGAGAAACATTTCCCCGACAAGACCGCGGATCAATGTAAATTTTCCGGTGGAGTCTGTGGTCTGGCTGACCCTAATTAAAGCGGCGCGCTGTCTGTGAATAAGATACGCATGCTAATTAATCAGCGCTTGGGCTCATTGTGCGGCGGCGGCTGCCCTCCGCGTTCGCCTGCTCTGGTTTGAGAAGCCGTTTTCCGACTGCAGGAAGAAAGACGGCGGAGTGGGAATGGGGGGTGGGGGGGGTGGTGGGATGGGCCGACCCGGGCTGTTTAGCATTCCGGGATAACAACAACAACAACCCAAGACACACACACCCACCCACACCCACCCACTTCAGCGGCCCGGGGGCGATTTGGCATTATGCACACGGCTTCGCCTTGGCTCCGCTGTGGCCGCTGATCGTCATGATGGCCCATGCCTCCGCGTCGGCCCCCCCGTCACACAAACGCTTCGGAAATGACTCGAAAGAGAGAGCGACCTCGACATGGACCCTACCCACTTGGTGCGTGTTGGAGGGTGGGCGGTATGGGGGGGGGGGGGGGGGGGGAGGTGGTGGGTCTGACCTTGGCCCGGGGGCGTGAGGCACACGGCTTGGTTGAGGGCGGCCAGGACACTCTGCTCCGCCAGGCCGATCCTCAGCTTCCCGGCCAGGGACCTGGGCGCACACACGGAAAGGTGAGGTGCAGCACACACACACAAAAAGGCATGCGTAGAGAAAGAAAGGGAGACGGAAAGGTGTGTGCGCACGCGCGCACACACACACACACACACACACACACACACACACACACACACACACACACACACACACACACACACACACACACACACACACACACAAACAAACACAAAAGGTATGTGTAGAGAAAGAAAGGGAGACGGAAAGGTGTGCACACACACACAAAAACGGAAGTAGTGCCAAACCCTGACATTTCTAAAACTGGTACCCATGACAACGCTGTATGCTTGAGCGGTGGGCAGACTTGGGAACAGACGTGAGAGGAAGGCATTAGGTTAGCAGCGGACTCCTTGTGGGAGAGTGTGTGGTTGGCCTGTCAAGAAATCTAAGATTTGCTGGCATGTTGGAAGGCATATGTGGTTTTAAGTGTATGTGAATGCTTGGAAATGCAGTGGAGTAAGACTGTGTTCATACATGTGCGCACGTGTACGTGTGCGCGCACGTGTACGTGTGCACACACATGTACGTTACCTGACTATGTAGCGGGCTTCTGAGAAGCGACACGCCACAAAGAGGCCTTTGATGATGTCGATTTTCTTATTCATGGCCTGCGGTCGCCGGGAGGAAATTGAGATTTTAAAGAAGTGGGGGGGGGGGGTGGGGGGGGGGGGGGGAGAGAGAGGAGAGCGAGAGACAGAAAAGGAGAATGCACAGCGTGAGTGTTTTGTGTGCCACACCGGCAAGAACAGATTTCCACGTTCAACTGAGTTCAAATAAATTAGTGACAAAAAAACAAAACAGCCGAGGAATGTACATATGGTGACACCCCCGGAGGAATTACACAAACAAATATGTACCCCCCCCCCACCCTCTTAACGCCGCTACTGGGCACATTCCGTCAGACTGACGGCCAGCTACTTCCCCCTGAGTAAATCAAGCCATTATATCCTCACCAACCGCAATCCTTTTTCCTCTCCTTGACAAACATAACAAAAACTCCCAACGGAACTTCAAATGAAACCCGTTTCATGTCGGTACCCACCGAGTTCCCGCTCATACTGGCGATCTCCTTCAGTTTGGCGAACACGCCCCCCGCCGTCAGATTTGCCGGCTGGAACATGATGCGCTGGTTGCTACGGGAACTCTCCGCCACCAGGCCCAGGTCGCCCTTCTCCTGCGCCTCCGCCTTGATTTTGTCCAACTGTCTCCCTGACAACGACCGGTTCCCGAGAGATTGGGTAAACACGCGGCGGCCCGGCAGATTGCGAGCAAGAGGACGGTGATTGGCAATTAAGGCCAGGTAGGTAGAGGGGTGTGTGTGTGTGTGTGTGTGTGTGTGTGTGTGTGTGTGTGTGTGTGTGTGTGTGTGTGTGTGTGTGTGTGGGTGTGTATTGAGCAAGAGAGAGAGCGAGACTGAGATCTGAATGAATGTGACTGAATGAATGAATGAGGCATGTCGGCTTATTGGTACAGCTATCTGCAGGTGTGTGTGCGCGTGTTTGTGTGCGCGCATATTACCGGTTGCTTGGGCGACGGCTTTCATCAGGACCGTGTCGCCCACCCCCAGCTCCATGCCCAGGTAGGCGGGGCCCAGCTGATTCAGACACAGGTACACGCAGCACAGCAGGTCATCTGGAACAACACACACACACACACACACACACACACACACTCAACACAGGCCGTTTCTCCACTTCAATCCTGTGCCTGATCAACATAATCAAACTCTGAAGGAGACAAAATAAGGACTCTAATAATACACATAACGCATGTACATACATCACTCCAGAAAGCGACGGGTCCACCATTGAGAGAACGTGATCAAACATGTCAAGTTCCCTATTTAAGAGAGCGGGGCGACGGCCGGCCCGGCCGTTCATTCTCAGCCAACCAGGACGCTGCTCTGGTCCAAGGGAGACATGGGGGTCCTTCTCCACCATATTACCTTGAATAACGACTTCCCATCGCTCTGGAAGGCAGCTCTATCTATTCATTTAGATCTCCTTTTTTTATGACTTGGGAGTGGCGGGGCGGTGGTTGGAGGGGGGTTTCTTTACCTGGGGAGAGGAGCAGCACGGAGCGCAGCAGATTGGACAGCGTCTCAATGTTCCTCAGCCTGAGAGAGAGCGAGAGAGAGCGAGAGCGATATGACTACACCATAATGACGTATATCTTCACACATTTCATTTTCCTTGACAACCCTAATTAAAATGCCCCCAACTTTTCTGTGATATTATAGTCCTAGTCAAGCGCTTTGCACCATTTTTAGATTTTTTTATTGTGTGCTATTTTTTCGACCCTTCAATTTGCATCGTATTCTCGAATCTTTTCCTGTATTGGCAGCATAAATGTCTGTTATCCATGCCAATTTAGAGCCTTCAATCGTGAGAGGGAGCGGCGCGCAGCGAGAGCAGGAACCGATCAGATCACTTACAGAGAGAGAGAGTGAGAGCGACAGAGAGACAGAGAGAGATAGAGAGGGAGAGAGAGGGAGAGAGACTATGGAAGGGCCGGCTAACTTTGTTTTGAAGCCATCATCGTGGAGGGAGATGAGTAAGTGCAGGGGCACGGGGGAGAGGGTGTGTGGAGGGGGGGGGGGGGGGGGTGAGTGGTGGTGTGGGAGAGGAAATGAGATTTGTCTGGGAGGAGGATGCGGGCAGACAGGAAACCCGAGCCGCTTCAAAGTGTGTTTGGCGAGTTCGTTTTTGGACGCACTGTATATTAGACATATGTATCTGAATACATATCCCTTTCTCAATTAGTGGGGTGGGTTGGGTGAGGGGGGGGGGGGGGGGTGGTTGAAGGGGAGGTGGAGGAGGTAACACAAGAGGCTACGGTTCCTCCTCTGATCCCCTTTGAAGTAATTGGGTTTGCATCACCATGACGTCTCGTTAACGCAGCACAGACGTCTGACCCCTCGGTGAGGCCCACGCCTGCACTTTAAAAACGCCGGGAGCGACGCCAAACGCACAAATGGCCCCCGCAGGGAAGCGATTACATTACGTTTGGACCCATGACCCCGAGATGGGCAAATGGAAGAAGAAGAAGAAGAAGAGTGAACTTTTCTTTGTTTAATTCAACTTTAACCTCCACTTACCGGCCAGAGTCCTCTTCGATCCTCTCAAAGGTCCGCGCCACGGCCAAATACGGCACCCTGAGAGGGAAAAGGGATGAAAAGAGGGAAAAGGCGTGTCATTATTGCTCGGAATGATGAAAAGGAAAACTTTTATTTTTGATAGTTTCATGCCGTCGGCACGGAAACCGGCTCATCGCTGAAATCCAATGGGCTCCGCATCCTGCCCTTATCACCTGCCCCACCAGGGATAACTGGACCCGGTGCAAGGCTACATTTAGTGCACTATTTAGGATACGAGTAAAGGAGGAATCCGGGCACTGATTGTTTACCGGAAGAGCGTAGACGAACGTTTAGCAGTACCATGAACAAGCAGAGACGCTGGTGTTGGACGCTTTCCCTGTGACCCTTCATTTGCCTAAATAACCTGCATTGGCCCGAGTGCATCTATTGGACGAGGTTATGGTGCGGAAATAACTGTGCATCAGTACTTAGTTTATGGTGCATTATAACCCCCCGGGGCCCATGCTATCGGGCACAAGTGGACCCACGTGAACAGAGGAAGAGTGTGCGTGGTTCTCTCCAAAGTGGGACTTTACATTTGTAACTCATTCAGATCCTTCAACCCCCCCCCCCCGTAACAGTGAACCTACACCAAAACTAGACACTCGACAACTATGTCACCCATACAAAGTGAACAGTGAATGTTCGGCTAACTGAACAAACAGAGCGATAGTGAGATGAATCGCGTCGTCAGGGAAGCAGAGATTCCCTTGCTTCTTGAGGAGCGGGGGGGACAACACCATCCACCAAAAACGACAACAGCAGAAACAATTAACCTAGGTTAATTAGATTTGCTTTGTTTCTGCTCTTAGTCTCAGCGCCGTAGGCCTGGGCTCTCTTTTAGTGGGACTATAAAAAGGGAGAGAAAGCGGGTACTGCGTCATTTTCAACGTGTTGGCTACATCGGGTTTAAAGAGGTCCCTCACATCCCTTTAGCTTTCCTCCTTTCATACATAAACATTTCTGTGTTCTACAGAATTTACAGTAGAATAATTGACTCCGCAAACTTGGAATGGGCTCGGAATTGGTATCGAGTTAGGAAAGCGGTAATGGTGCATCCCGGGTTTCCGTGAAACAGAAGCTCTATCGAACGACCTCTTATCCCCGTTCATATCGATATCTCTTCACCCCCTCTTCAGGTTACTACTTAAGAGAAATTCCCATGGCGGCCAAGGTGAAGGTGAGTGGAACGACATGGTGTGGGTGTGGCTTACTTCTGGCCCCGCCCCCAGCAGGCGTGGTCTATCGGGTGGTAGTTGGGCCGGGACGGGTCAAAGTCTTTCTGCCCTGGAGTCGTGTCCCTGCCGAAAGAAAACAACGAAATGCAACATGAAATCGGGAGTGTGGTTTCCGCCAGGTGGAACTGTGTGTGTCTGCATCTTCCACAGGGAGAGGAAGAACAGACAGAGGAAGGTTCTTTAAGAGAGTCAAAACCCCTGAGTGACTTTGCGAAAGAGCAGCGCCGGCAGGGCCCCATGATTCGTCAGCATACTGATAATATCCGACCAATAAAGGAAAACATCATTAAGTCACAGCAATGCCTTTCCCCTCTGCAACTTGTTTGAGTTGATGTGCTTTGCACTGGAGCATGATGGAAAGTTAAATGAGGTGAGTGTGTCTGAAAAGGACACACTGACAGCGTGCCGGCATCCCTTCAAGGTGCTCTTTCAGCCAAGCAAACTAAATATTTTATGTCATGCAATTTGCTGCAATGGCGTATGAGCCGTGTTTTTACGAGTCGACGGTATGCCACCGATAGGCCTTCACTTCCCACCGTATGTTTGATTTTAAAGGGGAGTCGTTACTTACATGGGAAACATCGTAAAAGGTTGAGTCGTTCGTGTTGCTTCAAGTTATACTCGGATATGCCTTGTCATGTCAAGCCAAACAGAACTATATGTGTATATACCACTTTGTGATGGAGATTTCTGTATTTGTTTTCACTTTGTGGCAATCCTGAAGATTGTGTGTTCAAACTGAAAAGTGTCTATAAAGAGGAACTCTTCTGCGTGTGAGTCGGGTCTATTTCAGTTGGGGGGGGGTGATGTTTTTACCGTCAGCTGAGCTGGTACCTCTTGCCTGTGACTGCTTAAAATTCATATATACACCTTATGCATTTGTCAGGAAATGTTCTAAAAAAACAACACAGGTTTATATAGCATCAGCTCAGTAAGTGACGTTCCTTAGTGTTTTGTAGCTGGAAACTAGCACCTGCCACAGGCAAAGTCGCTACTGAATGCAGTCTACTGTATGCAGTCTACTGTATGCAGTCTACTGTATGCTGTTCAATTCTGGAGGGATGGAAAGTAGGAAAGATGATGCTGGAGTGCCGTGATCACAAGCCAAAGCATACAAAGAAAACACCATTAAAGAACATCATGTTTAGACCTCTTACAACTCGAGACACGTCTGCCTTAATATGATAAAAATCTTTACAACATCAACGCTATTCTGAAACCGCCCCACCCCCCCCCCCCATTTAGTCTTGAACACAGAATCAAATTCAAAACCATCAGTTACAATCCATGTAGCGGTCGAGAACAATCAGCCAAATTATTGTTCAGTGTTATCAACTCCTTATCTGAGCTCAGAGTGCTACAACAAAATTGATTTTTTTCCAGCTTGAAAAGGTGTGAAAATTGAACCGAGGTGAAATTGCAGAGAAGTATGGCAGGAGAACGCGGAAGAAAGAAGAGAATGGCTTCCAGCCAAGGTTGCGTTCAATATTTTTTGAAAAACCCCTGTTTGATGACCGTATTATTGGTGTGGGGCTACACCCAGGCTTCCCAGATTTAACCTGCTGTAAGCCCCCGGGCGCCCTGATGTTAACCTCCTGCTATTGAACTGGTGATGAAGGGGGGGCCTTCTTGTTGCCTCCTGTCACACTTGAACAACACGATGTGCAACAAGTGCCTTAGTGTCGATTGCATTAATCATTCTGCAGCGCCATCGGAAAATCAATGGCGGCTGGGGGAAGAAGAAAAAGGACTGACGTTGGAGGGATAGCGAAAAGGAAAGAGCAAACACGGAATTACATATATCACCCTGCGATATCACTGAACCTGTGACATGCTGGGGAATGGGGTCACGGCTGTGTTGGAGTCGAGGTAGCTCTCGCTTTGCTGACTCGTGGACGGGTGGGAGAAAAAAATGAGGGGGGGGGGGGGGGGGGGGGGAGGGAGGGGGGGGTGGAGGGGGGCTTTATACAGGACCGGGAGTGGAAATGTCATGTCAGCGGGTCGTCATCAAAAACGGTTCAGGTTTATTATAGCGAGTATGGATTGGATTTGCCTGTAGAAAAATGAATATGGGGGGGGTGTTTTTTTTTTTGCAAACTTGTGAATATTAAATTACTTTTATAGTGAATGTTGTGATCATGGAAAATCCTTCGACCCACTGTCCACGAGGTCGTGTTACGGTGGCACAACATTACAGACACATTCACAAAGAACATTGTGATGTGTCCATCTGCTTAAACTCCACCACCCTGTGCCTGATTAACCGCACACAATATCGACACAATTTGTTCAAACACATGGTGCCCTTCCTGGCCTGAGCACCTATACTAAATATCACAAGGATAGAGAGACAGACGGACGGACGGACAGACAGGGTAGAAACTAGACCTAGTTCAGTGTCAGGGATCAGAGGGGTGCAGTGAGACTCAAAAAAGACGCCCGCTTTACCCTTTCTTATCTTTGGTCTCCTCCACTGCGGCCTTCTCTCCCCCTTTCTTCTTCACATCCCCCACCTCCCCCTTTTCTCCGTTGCTCTTTTCCTCCACCTTCTCCACCTTGACCGCCGCTTTCCTGGGTGCTGCGGGAAACATCAAAACGGAAAGAAAAATAAACAAAAACACCAAAAATGTGGTTGTGTTGCCGGTGCATGTCGGTGTGTTGTAAGGGTGTGAGTGCCATCTGTTCTAAAGTGTAGCCTGATTCTGGAAACGGACACGCACACATAAAACGGACACCCACACACACGGACACCGTTTGTCCCGCACAAACACACACACACAGACACGCAAAACAAACAGCAACACACACGCAGTGTGTCCAGATGTGTGCACCCGTGCAGGAAAATGCTAATTCCGCTGGCTTACCAAAGAAACTGCTGATGGCAGCTTTCTTGGCCAAGTCCTTATCTCCTCCCTGTTCTTTCGCCTCCTTCCGCTCCTTGGCTGCTTGACTCCGTGGGCTCTTGGCCTTGTCCTTTTCAGCCACTCGCTCCTCCTCCTCCTCCTCCTCCTCTTCCTCCCTGTTCTTCTTCTGCGTTGTCGTCTTCGTTTTCTTCTTCTTTTGCTGCTTGGTGTCGGCGGGCCCTTTCTCATCCCCGGCCCTCTTTTCATCCTTCGCTCCATTTGCCCTTTCTTCCACACCCGCTCTCTTCCCCTCCACCTCCTCCTCCTCCTCCTCCTCTTCATGCTGCTCGTTCTCCTCCTTCTTCACCTCCACTCCTTTCCTCTTTTCAGCCGCCAGCTCACCCTTTTCTCCCGAGCCGTCCCGCGCCGGCACATCCGTTTCAGTCGCTGCCTTCCCCTCGTTCTTTTCTTCCGCCACGGCCTCCACCTCCATCGCCTCATCACCTTTCCCTGCACGGCGAAGGGGTGGGGGGGGTGGTGGAGTGGAGACATTGTAAAAAAAAAAAAAAAAAAAAAAGGGAAGAAAAAGCACGAGGAAGATAAATGCCAGGAGCCTCACAAAAAGGGCAGCATTGAGGGGCTTTGCCTTTCTCTACGCCCGTTTGTGGCAGGAAGCGAAAGCGAGTGGATGTTGTATAAAGATGGCTACGCCGGATAACCGCTGGGCCTTCACTCATTAAATGCGTCTTGTCGCTTTCTAGGGGTGTTTTTTTTTTTTTTGTTCGACGGGGCAAGCGGGTGCCGCTGCAGATCAAGAGGGGCTGGGTGGGAGGGGGCGGGAAGGGGGGTAGGAGGGGGCGGGGGCGAAACAAATAAAAGTGCAGGCGCTGAGAATTTTGGCTTTTAGAGCTTGGTCAACGGCGTATTGCCATAACAAACCCACACGCGCGCACATACACACACGCTAACACAGCAGGATGTGAGAATTTTGTTCTGTCCAGGAATAACAAATGAATAATAAAAAATACGCGGGGAGGGGAGAAAAAGAGCTTGAGTTAATTAAGCAGCATGTCACCATGCAATATATATACGTATGTTTATGGTAATTTGTTAATTTGCCTTAATTAAATTCAGAATTTGCATACATTTACAATCATTAATTCGGCCATAAATCAGCCTATTTTTCATTTTTTTTTTCCAATATAGCTTGCCATAATTCCACAAGAACAACCGTCAGAGGAGAGTCCCGGCTAGGAACAAATATGAACGTCAAGATAAGAATATGATTGCAACAATATCCCGATTCGGCCCAAATATGGACCAGAGTCAACATGACTGAACGGGGCTCGCCACTCACCGCCGGCGCCGAGAGACGGGCTCTCCACACGGGGCCTCTTGCTGCGCTGTGTCATGGGCCCCTCGCTGCTCCGCTCCAGTTGCTCCTCCGGGGCCCCGGTTACCGGGGCCGTCACCGCCGCCTCCGGGCCCCCCAGTGGGCTGCCGCTCTCATTCAGCTTCCGCTTGGGGAACATCTTCCTCGCTACACACACACGATAATTAATAACGGACGTTAATTAAAAAAAAGGTGCTGTAAGTAAGATTTGAGAGTTGCAATTAGAATAGAGCCGGATTTTGAGCCTGGATGACGAAAAAAAAAACCTCCCCGCGTTGAAGTGTTGCATTTCATACACCTGTGCTTGACGGGCAAGCTGGCGTCCCCGAACCAATCAGGTTAGGGATGCCGTGATTGGTCGGAAATAAGCCGGGAGCGGTCTTAAATCTAAATGAGCTGATAAAGAGTACAGAGCATCTCACCTGATAACAGCCGACAGTGTGTCACTTCTAACAAATGAACCTTGAATAATATCAAACCTAACCCGCAGCGCCTTTCAAATGACAAAAGATTAGGAATGGGTATGCACCGATTGGATTGCAATTTGGATAATGGTCAGGGAACTGGGAGGATTATGCAGAGCTTGGTAATAGGTATTGCGGATGGCCCTGGTGAAGCAATCTACACTGGTATTTACCGTGTATGCTCTAACAGGCGAGTGTACGCTTAATTCCCGGCTCCTCATAATTATTGAATCCAATGGCTCCTTTACAAGTGAACAAATTAAGGGATTACGAAGCAAAGGAGTGTGTGTGTGTGTGTGTGTGTGTGTGTGTGTGTGTGTGGGGAAATGTATCGGTCGCACAGAGCGCAGTGCTGTAATTAAAAATAGGCACGACTCCTCACTCATTGCACAAGTAGGGCAAGAGAAAGGGGAGGGAGAGAGAGAGAGAGCGAGAGCGAGAGCGAGAGCGAGAGACAGAGGGAGAGCCAGAGGGAGAGCCAGAGAGAGAGACAGAGAGAGAGACAGAGGGAGAGAAAAACTGCATAACCAGGAGCTACTTTGCTAATGAAAACACTCCTATCCAGGAAAACGTTCCACTGCAAAGCAACCCAAGATGCTGATGTAATGTCCATCGTTATTTTGTGCGCCGCTGGTGCACAGCGGCAGATTCCTTTCCGTTGGGCTTAGTGGCACATAAGCCCAAAAAACAAACACAAACACACACACACGTGAAGGATTTAAGTAATTAGATAGGTTAATTATAACAATCGAGATTAGGTCATCATATGGAACTAAACCGTATCTCACATCCACATACCAACATTGTGAAAGGCTATTCATCAGGATTTAGTGCAACACGGTTCGTCGGCTCCTCCCCGTTACACGGTGCTGTTGTTGTTACCCGGGCACCGTATTAACAATACATGTTGATATGAAAGGCAGCAGTCGCCGCTGACTCCGTCCCGGAGTCATTAAGTTCACGCAGCTACACTATGTGAAACATTTAAAATGAGGTTGGAAGAGAAAATTCATTAGATCAATCACAAGGCCCGGTGGTGACGTTTAATCTCGTGAAATGATATCAATACACATCTCGACCGACGCACAATGGCCGCCTAATTCAAGTTAAATTCAATTTAGCGTCTCGTCTTGGTGGGGCACGCACAACGCAGTGTTATTAAGCGATACTCGTGTTTTGGCGCGGCAACATTATAGTAAACGGAGGTCTTGCACCGCGGGCTGAACCCCCCCCCCCCACCCTGCAGAGTCGGGGGAGCAGGGGTGCGGCGTGACTAGATTACAAGCGTTCCCTCAAACCAGGTAAATAAAATGTAACAAAAAAATAAAAAGACGGCCAAGTGGACGCTGTGAATAATGAATGGATCCGGTGTGGCCCGGTTCACCGGATCTACGCGGGGATCGCCGGCCGGTAATTACAAAACAAAACAAACAATATATACTGTATATACACACATGTGTAGAGGGGAAAGAGGTACAACGAAAGACAGACGGACAGACAAAAAGAAAGAGACAGACGGACAGAAAAAAGAAAGACACAGAAAAAGAAAGACAGACAGATGGACAGAAAAAAGAAAGACAGACACAGAAAAAGAAAGACAGACAGACGTGAAGGAACTCAAAAAAGGGTGAGACAAAGCGCATGCAGCTGGTAACAATGGGCACCCACCGGTTTTGCGCTTGGGGATCCCAGAGGGAGAGATGGAGGTGGGGGTCCCCGGGGTGCCCGAGGAGGCGGGGGTTGCCGGGGTGATGGGCGTGGCCGGGGTGGCGGGGGCTGGAGATGGAGAGAGGGGGGTGGGCACTGCCTTGAAAGCCTCATCCTAGACCGGGGGAGAGAAAGCGTTCTGAGTTAAGGAGTTCACCCATCACTGCATCTTTTAAACCATAGAATGCATTGAGGCTGGTTTCAGGATAAGGCTATAAATAGCGTAAGTACCCAAAGAGTTTGCTTTATTTATAAAATAAATTCTTCCATGGAGCACAGTGCAGGGGGGTAGTACATTGTTAATGTCCGCTGGGAAAGTGAAGGGTTTGTAGATAAAGTGTACGGTTTCACCTCCTAAAAACCGTTTGGAAAGGGGATGCTCGACACTATCCAAAGCAAACAAGAGTAGCCTGTCACAGGAAGAAGAAAACCCAGACCAAAAAAGTCTTCCAGGCAATTAGAGTGCACCGATCGGTTGTTAACGCACAGTGCCGCTTCCGCCGCTTGTTTTCCTCCTGCGACTCGGCGCCATCATAATGAATTCCTCGCCTCTAGAGGGCAGGAAGTAAAGAATGAAGCAATCCGATGAACAAACCCACAGCTCAAACACCTCCGTCTCTCTCGCTCCCTCGTGCCGTCTCTCTCTCGCCTTCACCTCTAGCCTCGGCACAAAGAGCCTCGTAGAGTAAACAGACGGTGTCAGGCCCGGGTTGCCCAGTCTAGACATTAACACTGTTTTTCCCTCTTGCTTTTTTTTTTATAAACGTAAAAATAAAAATAAAAAATAAGACAGGGTTATAAGAGCTTGAGATCTCTGCCTAAACCTGACAGGAAGGGTCAGACGGTCAAAATGTTTTCTAACCATCTCATTATAAGCAGCTTGGGTCATATCTCAGTCAGATCTTTTGCAGGCAGCAGCACCACTCCTGCCCCCCCCCCCCCATTTCCCCACCTGCCCCTGCCCCCCCATCTCCCCCTCTCGTCAGAGCGGAGCGGACCGACCAACCAGGCATCAATAACCGTCAGATGCTTCTGTTCTTCTTCCATCAGTATTGGATTAGAGAGACACGTGACAACAGATGACGCCGAGGAGGTGAAATAGCAGCTGGCCTCAGGCGATTAGTCGGTAGAAAGACAAGGAAAGTCTGAGGCGTGGAAACTTTCTCAATTTTCATTTTTTCAACCCTTCAATCACTATGTGCATAACGAGAATAATGAACAGTGGGGTTTTGTACGATGCAAAAGTTGCGACAGCCTGTTGAAGTACAACAGCAAAGAGACGGAGAATTCAACGCTGCGAAGAAGCAAAGACCTATATATTTGAGAGTGCATAATAAGCCGGTTAAAGCGTGTCTATCCTCCTATGTTGCATATATCAGGCGGATTTTTCACCATTTTATTTGTTATTCCAGTTATCATTTATTTATACATTTGCTCCAAAGACTTTCTTAAATAAAGAACGATAAAAACTATAATGATGCCAGTTCTTGCCAAAAAACCTATCGCAGGCTATAATATTTAATGAGGATTTGTTTTTCTTTTACTGTACACGGGTCAGTTTCGAGGGGCGGGTTTTCTGTCGTGCTTGGGCCTCGTCGGACCGCAACTTTTTAGGCCCGATTTATGTTCTACAGGGAGTGAATTTTTGTGAACAACTCATAAATAAGGCTAAAACATAAAACTGTTTATGGTAATTCTGGGCTGTGTGAGCAGGACATCATGGCCTAATAACATCATTTGACAGTGTTCATAAAAGTGATTTGTAAAATGGGGGATCTGTGCTGTTCTAAACATGATTTGCTGTGTGCACAGGAACACGCCGGCCACACCTGGCTAGCTGGAGAAATATCAGTCTAGTAAACTTTGGATTAATAGGTTAGACTTTTGTTGACTGCACACTCATTTTTTGATTAATTATCGAAGGGAACTGTTCAGTAAAAGGTCGCACCTGACAGGTTCACCTGAATGGAACAGAATGGAAAGCAAACACGTGAGTTTTCTTTTCAGCTGTTTCAGCAATTACCATCATGACAGATTAACTGATTGAACTACTGTCCACGCTGACCTAAAATGGATATTGGTTGGACGAAAATGTATAAAAATACGTTAATGGTGTATATCTTTGTGTTTCACATGCAATATTATATTTACACCAATCACTTTTTCAAAATTGCCGTTTCTATTTTAGACACATCGCCTTTAAAAATAAAAAACGTTGACCAAAAAAAAAGATCACCATGTGAGCCTGCTGCCGTAACCGTTAATTTGATGTAAAAACATGGCAGGTGGCATGGTTAGAGGTTTCTTCATTTCAGGGGTCATGAGTGACAACAGCCCCTCAAAGTGCTCCACGGAAATCTTAAATACATCCTACGAAATGTGAATTAAGAGGTGGTGATTTACATTTTGTCTAAAGAAAAGAAATGCTGTTCGCCGGGAGGTATTCAAATTGCTACAGAGTTTTGTGATACAGACCTGCCAACACCCGAAAATGTCAGAATAAGCTGTTAGACAGAGGATTACAAGAATCCGCCTGACCAGTCATAGCTGATGCTTTCCCCTTTCAAATGCAATACTACCTACATCTTCACCTGTGAAGACGAAGCAGGTTACAGAAGGATTACAGGAGGTTTACAGAAGACACCAGACGCTGTACATCATATCCTGTTGAAAGTGCACAGGATGAAGATGGCTTTCAAAAGAAAACTGTAGTTTTCAAAACAGACAGCGGAGCAAGGAGGCTACTGCTGTGCACCGGAAATACCCGGTTATTCCACCGCCCCAATCCGAACATGTAAGATGCATTTTTAAAGACGACTCTGAACAGCGGGAAACCTTCGTGGAGGATGTAATTCTGCGGTCGGACAGAATGGAGTCAGACATCAGAGGGCTCAAGGTAGCACAAGCGTCTGCTCTTGAATGAATGTAAACAGGTGGGAAATAACTCTGAATCAACTTTAAATCAACTTTGAATCAATCAGTCTTTCTTCTCCACAGTGCATCTTGCCCACACACCCAGGAGGTTACAACATCTCAGCACAACAACGTTTCCGTGGCTTTTCGATACGTGGATTCTGATGTTGTGACAGGTAAGTCAATTTACTGTTCTGCTGTAAAGGCTGCATTTAATAAAAAGAAATGCTCTCTCTCGCTCTCTCTCTCTCTCTCTCTAGCATCCTGCGAAACCTATTATGAGACTGTTGGGAGGAGTAACAGGATGAATCAAAAAAGATCAACTGGAGAAGAGGAGGGCAAGGTCACCCAAGTAAAAGGAAGAGACGAGTACGTCAAAACATAATAATCCCGACGTCCTCAGGCTTTTGCAGCATAATTGATGTTTTCAGTGGTATCGTTTCAGTTGTCCCTGTGTTTTGCAGCTGCCCATGGCCAGAGCTTAGTGTTCTTCCAACTGAGGAAGAGGCTGCCATTTAGGAAGAACACAACACTGGATATGATGTCTGAAGAGGAGGACGCCATATTGGATGGAAGGCCAGTATGGGTCAAACGACCTTTAACAAAGAGTTGGATGTGTGGTTCTTCAAAATAGACTGAAATCGGACTCCCAACCCAGCATGCTCAGTCTGCCCCTCTACCCCCCCCCCCCCCCCCCCCCCGTCACCCACCACTCCACCTGTACCTAGGGATGGGGATCGTTAATATTTATTGATATCGATACCTTTATCGATACTCCTTATCGATCCGAGTCTTTATCGATACCACTATCGATACTTTTCTATTATTTGGTGGAAAGACGACGCGACAATATGTTTTTAACAGAACTGGTATTGCTTTTATTGCTTAACAAGTGAGCATAACAAAAACGTTTATAGCCTTCATGTTTTTAGTGATTAGGAAAATATTTAGGAAATAAATAATTGTATTTTAAATTAAATGTCATTTTTAATAAATATTGGCATCAGTAGTTTAATTATATATTCTAAAATGATTAGAGAACTATACAACTGTATTACTCAAGTTTCTCGCCAAAAACTAAATTTCCCTTTTCTTTACGTTACACTTGAATGCATCATGATAACCTAATGGTCGTTTTACTGAGCCAACCTGAACACATCATCACGCAGCACGTCTGAAACTTTATTTACTTTTCAAGCTAATTAGCTTGTATGCTGCCGATTACAACACGGATTTCACAATTGGATTACTATTATATATTAGTATATATATTATATACTACTATATATATATACTATAGATTGATTAGATTTAAGTGCCGTGACGCGACTCAAGGGACACACAATTACGTTACAGGACCTACGGGAGAAAAAAAAAACGACGAGACTCGATAGTGGTATCGATAAGCCCAAACGTTATTGATTTTCGGGTTTTGAAAAAAGTGGAACTGGGTCCTTGATAGAACCGGGTTTCGATCCCCATCCCTACCTGTACCTCTTGTATCCACTGTTGCTTTGCCCACTTTATTTTATATATTGTGTATTGTGTTTAGTTATTGTAGTGTACTGAGCTGAGCTGCATGAAGAGCAGCAAGTTAATTGCCTAGTGCATGTTTTGTACCTCTTTGAATAAAGAGGATTCCGATTCTGAACACAAAACAACCCAGATAATAGTAATTTATTAATATTAGTGATTTATATAGAATTAATAATACATCGGGAGGAACAAGTCATTGTGCCACCAAATCAAGGTAAGTCTTTTGACCTGAAAAAAAAGCCTGTGGAAACGGTGAAATGCAAATGTTACCTTGCAAACGCCCCCAGGGGATTATTCACCATGGCAACTTGTGGCCTAAGGTGTGAAATGCAAATGTATCATTGCAAGCAGCAAGCAGGCGTGGGCCCCCAAACCCGGTACATATACAGTGGCGAATGTCGTCAGACTGAACTCACGCGGTGCGCTTCATAAACCATTTTTAATTAGGCAATATTATAGGAATTAACGAATCATAACAAATTAAGCTGTTGGGAACTCGTTTCGCTCTCCGCGTGCGCGGCGATATGTCCCTAGAACGCACGGTATGTTGTATTTTTATAGCTCTTTATTCCCACAATTTCAGAGATTCTCGCTCCGAACAGCAACAGGGCTGACGTCACCGCAGCCCACTTGGGGGCGGGTCAGGCTCGCTTTGGCCCGACCCCGGAGACTGCCCATCTCGGGACGTGGCTCGACACGTTTAGACTGGTCGTGGGGACTCAAATCAGTGTGGCTGAAGTGCCAGTGGAAAAATGCCACAGGGGTATTCCAGTCCGAGTAAAGGCTCAGTTATGGTTCCACGTCAACGCAATGCAATGACGCAGTCGTGAACCTGTTTTGGTTCCGCGTCGGGTTTTAGTGAGCGGACCACAGCCCTGGCCTCGACGCAAGGTTACAATTTTTGGGAGGCGCACGTCAGGCCCTTACGGTGGACGCAAGGAGGGTCCGCAAGGTCCATAAACCCCCTTGCGTTGCGGCGACGTGGAACTAAGCTTTAACCGTGGACAAAGTCCCGGACATATCAGTTTATCTGTGGACTATCTGGGAGTATTCTGGATCATTCCTTTCTGGATAAACTGCTTTTCACACAGTGAAAAGCAGTTTATCCGGATCATTCCTTTCTGGATAAACTGCTTTTCACACAGTGAAAGCTCATCTACTGTGACGTGTATACCTGGCGTTCACTTACCAGCATGAGACCTCCTTGCTCTGAACATATAATGCCCTTTCATGTATACACTTCATATTTCAACAAATCCTGCGCATATTTGTCTTTAAGTTGCATTCTCAAAGATGGTGATGTTGTACGTCACTATCACCGGTAATACAATGTTGATTGAGCCTATGGCCCAGTGATGAAAGCCCTTGCATTGGAAATGCATTTGAAAAATGAAAACAGAGGAATATCAAGCATGAACTATGAAAGCAACAGTGTGCAACGTGGACGTCTGCACTGTATGTTCTATCAGAGCTTTAAGTCAGCAGTGTCAGTGCGTCCCTACCTTCTCCTTATTGGGCATGGCTTTGTCTTTGGGCGGGGCTTTGTCCTTGGGCGGGGCTTTGTCCTTGGGCGGGGCTTTGTCCTTGGGCGGGGCCTGCTCTTTCACCGTGGGCGTGTCATCGTCATCACTGTCCAGGAGTTGGCGGCTGCGCTTGACAACCTTCTTGACCGGCGAATCAGTTTCCTTGACCCCGTTCTGTGCCTTGAGGGGGCTTTTGACAGGCCTGGGGTCGGAAGCAAACAACCGTTTAAATCTCAAACAAGACCAGAAACATGACTGAAGAACGTGTTGCTATGGGTGACTATATGACCAAATATGCACAAATCTGGAGAAAGAAAATGTTGTGGACCTTATTATTAAACCCTAAAATATCAGCAATCACATACTGTATAATATTTTTGTAAAGTATATAGGGTAGGAAACGTATTCTTTAGCCAATTTCTTTTAGACTTGGGATACTTTTTTGTGCCATTTTCCGTTTTCAAATCGTCATTTATCCCCAACATAGTAGTCATAAGACAAAACTTGATTTACTGTCGTACTCTTTACCACAAGACAGCAACACAGAGGACTAGTTCGACAACTCTGTTTACTTTACACTCTGGTGCCGCCCACGACCAGCGAGGAAGATTCATGACTTACTCTTTTACAGGTTCTTCACGCTTCTTCTTAATATCCTTCTCCTTAATACCCTTCTCCTTGTTCTTGGGTTGGAAGAAGGAGCTGATATGGAGGATGCAAGGAGACGAGCCACCAAACAAAAGCACAATAGTAATTGATCAGGCCATGATGGAGGACATGAACACGCCAAACTTCTAAGAGTATATTTATTTACCATTTAAGAGTAGTGACGATATTGTGTTTCCGAAGGGTACTCTTAACCCTCCGTTTCTCAAATGATCAACTTAACCGTGAGTTCAAATTGTAGTTGTTTTCATTAGTTTGTTCATTTGACAGGGACTGTGTACACATTAACAACTTTTCTGTGTGAGTCACAGATAGCCGTGAAGGCTAGTTTACATCTGCCGTCCCTGAGCAGGTAATGCATTATAATAGCTAATACATTATCTCATATTAGCATTAGCAAGCCTCTGTACCAAACCGAACAATACGCATATGTAGATTCAGCACTGGCTAGTGCTAGTACCTTACTAGCTACATCTTACAATATGCTCATGTCTATATAATATACTCACGCAATGCTTCGCTGCATGTTGCCTTTGAGCTATTGGTGGCTATAATTTAAATTTAGAATAGTTGTATTCAAGGTCCCATAGACAGCAAGTGAATTATTCCGGTGGCTCTGAGTTAATAGGAAGAAAGATAATATATTCCGCGCCAAAAGTAGGACTTGTTTTCTCCCGGGAAAAACCTGGTTGCTGTGATAAATATGATGAAGGGCCAGCGCTACTGCCGCCTGCTGTGTTGGAGTTGTAATGACTGAATGAAAAATGAGTTGGTCCTGATGCTGAGAGATATTTGCGTCCCCATTCCCATAAATGTTTGATCGTGTATATGTGAGTGCATAATTTATTGAAGCGTTTTTATCTCCATAAACCTTGGAACTGAGCGAGAAGACAAGACAAACAGCTGAATAATTAAAGTTGAGAGAATAGCTTTATTTACTCAAACCCAAATGCATGTTGTTAATTGTTTACAAGTGCAATTCCCTGTGACATAATGAAAAGCTATGGTCTAAAAAGACAAATGTTCTCCTCAACATTCTTATACACCTCTTATATGAGAAATGCAATGTTATGTTATATTATTTATAAGGGAGAAAACAACACTGTACAAATACCCTAAGAAGAAAAGAAAAGTTTATGTTTAATATCTTAGAGGAGGCCACTGGCCGTGGAGTCGTTTGGAATCGCCATCCCGTTATCTCACACTCATAATAATAATAATAATAATAATAATAATAATAATAATAATAACAATAATAATCTCCTTGTTTTAATCATTTCTCTGCTCTTCTCCCTAAGCACTTGTTTCCAGTTTCGCTCTCCTTTCCTCCACTTGCGAAGCTCCTCAGATCCCACCCTAGGGTGCTCTTGGCGGGCCAGCCGCCGCCCGGCGACGGAAAGTCGTCGCGAACCGTTGCCACGGCACCCAGGGGAAGACGTAGATCTCTCACAAGGTGGGAACCGGGGAGAGGCGGGGCAGAGTGCGGGGGGGCGTGGCCTTGAAGGGCACGGGCAAACGGGATTGGCTTAGGCAGGCAGTAAGGGTGGAAGAAGGGGTGCGCCATTGGCTGAAGAGCTGTCAAACAAGGACATGGAAGACGTGACACAGAGCACATGTAGGTGTGATATAACTTAACTTATATTTGTGAGATGCTTGATATAAGGGGTTGTATAGATTTGGAGGAGTCTGCCTATATAGGCTACTGCCACACACTATGCATATGGTTGACAATAAGCACCAGTCATAAGAAGTCCAATTAAAAGAGGTAGAAAAGAAAAAAAGAGAAAAAAATTAAAAGTAGGACACAAAAAAATACAACTTTGAAATGAAATCAGGCCAAATGTAAGTACGCCAGAGGGATGTTTATAGGTGCGGCGGTATGAGGCGGGAACCACATACTAGGTAAGATAAGGTTCTGGATAAAATGACTCAGGGTTTGTGTCTAGGTGAGACCACATTGCCAGGTTATTTCATCAACCACGGCCTAAACGGACAATTCTCACAAGATTTTCAAATCTTGCTAACTGGTGAGGGAAAAGTTTTAATTTCCCCCAAAAAACTTTGGTAAGTCTCAAAGTGTGTGTGTGTGGTCTGTGGCCTTTACAGGGAGTGCGTGATATCTTGATGACCTATTCAAATCTCTGGCACATCCCAACGTGCAATAAGGCGCTCTGAATACGAATCTGAAAACGGTATGTGCACATAAATACGGCAAAGACAATAACTATCAACGTGCACTTCACTCGATTTGAACAATGGATTCGGCGCACACATGTTCATGTTGTTGTTGTTGTTGTTGTTGTGGCAGATGGGTTTTCAGCATGGTGGTCACGGCATGTCACGGTGAAAAACTGCGACTGCAGTAGGCCTACCTCTGTCCAGAGGCAGCTCCGCTCCTCGGCGCAGAAGGGAGCCGGTCTCTGAGGAGAAGGGGGGGAAGGAGAGGGGCACCCTGGGGAGCAGCTGAGGGCGGAGGAGGACGAGGAGAGGATGGTGTTCAGGCCCGGGGGCGCGTGGATATGGAATATAGCAGAGAGAAGAAAAACATTGAAATGTACTAATACATTAGTGCGATATTGGTGCCCCGGTGAAAATGTATTATGGGATGGCCCGGATGGGGTCAGTGTAAATCCGGGGTGACATACCAAACAGGATTCTCTTCATTTCATAGAGAGAGGGCTCTTTTTTTTCCCCCCAGTCTGTCTACCAAACAGCAGATCTATCTTTTGTCCAAAAATGACGTAGTTCCACACAGAGCTTCCCTTTGGCTGTAGTGAGCGGTCTTGTGATTCATTTATCTAAGTATTCATCTGATGGACTCAAAACCCAGGTCTCCTGTTGGTACAATTCAATTCAAACGCAGTACGGTTTCCAGCCTCAAAGGGTTTTCCTTTTTCCTGGTCAAAGTGTGTGAGTGCGGCGGAGTGGAAGCATGGTCTACCGTTGCATTTCAAGCATACACTGCCCCCCCCTGTAGAGGCTGGCGAATGCATGTAGGCTAACACATGGCTGCTAAGTAAGCAGAAAAGACGGACAGACAGAGAAAGAGATGGGGGGGGAGAGATTGGACAGAGTTGGAGAGAGAGAGGGATAGGGGAGAGAGAGAGGGGGGGAGAAGAGGAAGAGAGATGAGGAGAGAGGGGGAGAGAGAGATGGAGAGGGAGGGGGGAGGGAGAGAGCGAGATCCTCTGTTTAAATCTGCCTCGTCAGAACAAAGGAGAATGAAAGGAGATTTGAGTGGATGCCTGGAGCTGATTAATGAGAGGAGGCTCAAGACGACTTCTGCAATCATTTCACTTGTGATCAAGAAGTGTCTCCCGTTGTTGTTTAGTACGGCGGCAGACTGTTTTGCACTGTCTCTCTTTGACTTTGACTCTCTGCCACAGGAAAGAGCCGCCATCTGTAATAGAGAGGCGCCGGCTTCCATCAAATCACCGTACAAGTGCTTAAACCGAGGAACAGCCGTAGTCAGGATAACACTTGGGGCTGGGGGCTTGTTTTCTGTTCAAATCGTTCATCACCATTATTCTACCTAATTGTTCTACCCTGAGAGCTGCCGTGCCACAGACACACAGGAGACAGGAACACATGAAGTGCGCTTGGGGAAATGACCTGGTGGCACGTGGGGAAGCCAGGGTAGTTGACCAGGATGAGCTTGCTGAAGTTAAACTTGTAGGTGAAGCGTTTGCCTTTGGTCTTGTGCAGGATTCTCTTGTTGTAGTAGTACCTGGAATATAGCCAACAGAGGTTACGGAATAGTGTTACCTTCTTGTGTGTGTGTGTGTGTGTGTCTGTGGGGTTGTGTGTGTGTGTGTGTGTGTGCGTGTGTCTGTGTGAACCATGCTTACAAAAGGTGCTCTGGGTGCATTTGTGGGGATTAAATGAAAGGATTACATACATTCACACATCCATTACATTGGTGGGTGTGTGTGGGTGTATTTTATTGGAACTCTATGTGTGTGTGTGTGTGTGTGTGTGTGTGTGTGTGTGTGTGTGTATGTGTATGTGTGTGTGTGTGTGTGTGTGTGTGTGTGTGCTTGTGCAATTGTGAGTGTGTGTGTGTGTGTGTGTGTGTGTGTGTGTGTGTTTGCTCATGCAATTGTGAGTGTGAGTGTGTGTGTGTGTGTGTGTGTGTGTGTGTGTGTGTGTGGGCCCTTCACCTTAGAGCGCGGCTCAGCTTGTCGTAGTTCATGTGCGGCTTCCCCTTCCTCTCGCCCCACAGACGGGCCAGGGTCTCGGGGTCCCGGATAACAAACTCCCCCCACTCGCTGCCCCAGCCGATGGCCCCGTCCGAGCCCCGCCCCAGCAGCTCCAGCAGGAAGTGCCACAGCTGCACCTGCCTGGAGCCTGGCGACCAGGCAGGCTTGTACGCCCAATCAGGAAACAGCACTGCTGAGAGAACCAGGAAGTTATGTGCAAACCTTGAGGTGTGTGGATTAAATATGTATTGCATACACCTATGTTTAATAGCTTTAATCGTTTAATCGTTCATCCAATCAAATTGCAGCCAACCTCAAGAAAGAAGAAAATATAATGACACATCTAAGCCTACACAAACTTCAACAAATGCTTTAACGCACACAAAATCCATAAAGATACACATACAAAACTATACAAATGTGGTCACCAATGTACACCTGAAAGCACACTTACTTCTACTCCAGTACGGAGAGGAGAGGGGGGCCACAGAGGGAGTGCAGCCACATTGCATCTGCAGTACCAAAGAAGAAGATTAAGAAGATAATTGCAAACTAATTAAATGGCCTCTCCATTAAAGAGTAAATGCTCAGATCAAACCACAGAGGTTGTGTCAAACATAGGGAATGTAATCACTGCTGCTTCTAATAAAAACAGCAATTTCACAACCTCTGATCCAAATGAATACCAGCAGGAGACATCACTGCTATTGCTTGTTGTAGGGCAAAGTCATTTTACATCTTTCACCAATTTCGACCAATCAGAGAAAGGCTATTGCGGTAACGAGTATCAACAGAGTTGGTGCTGTTTCTGCAGTTTTGTTAAAGGCTGGTTACTCTTTAAATTCCAGTTTTGCCCTGAAGCAATCAGAAGCCTATAAAAGGTATGTTTATTTTTGTACCGACACTAAAATAAAGATGGAGCTGATTATGCAACTTTTTGCTTTGAACTTAATTAACTTTTTCACTTTCATATTGGCAAGTTCCAATTCGTACATAATAATAAATCAGAAATTAATTGAGGAAAGAAAATAAATATTTTGAAACCACTACCACTGGAGATGGTTATCCTGAGCCATTAATTTAATACACACCTTGGTTCTTAATATCCTCACATGCTCAAACATACATTGATCATTTCACCTCAAAGCCAACTCACCGTCCTAGTCCTGGTAAGGCTCAAAACACTAACCATACACATTCACACACACACATGCTCTCACACACACGCACGCACAAACACACACACAACACACAACACACTTTAACCATCTCCTCCAAACGCACAACCAGAAACACAGTTTGGTGTGGTTCCTTGCTATCAATTATGACCAAAAAAGGATCTGTGTACTGTTTCTTTTTGTTTCATTTTATCGCTGGTGTTTCCCCAGCATAATAATGTACAGTTTAAACTGAGAGCCTCTGCTAAAGGAGCGGGGTTATCGAATAAAAAGCACAATTAGTCTGAGGATGGCTTTCAAGCAGGTTTCAACTCTGTGTCCCGCACTCCCTGAAGCATCCCAGTCTGTCGCCTCCGCCAAACACACCATATCTACAGTGCCACTGGGAATCTTTGAAGAAGTTTCTGATGGCGCCCCGAAATCACACGCAATTAGACAGAGCTCTGTGGTTATCTGACGCCGGCGTGCTCTCCGCATCCCAATCATTTCCAATTACAGAGAGCCAGCTCATTAAGGAGGGGAGCGAGATAACGATGAAAGGGTTGCCATTACCTTGATTGGACAATAGGCAGGGATGACAAGCGTGGCTCCGTCCCCGTCCGAAGAATGACAATGTCAGTGGTGACGGTGGAGGTGGTGGTGGAGGTGGTGGTGGAGGTGGTGGTGGTGCCGGGCCAGATCCCATTCAGGTCTGGGGACTGATGAGGGATAGATAGATGGATAGATTCTTCTTCACTGCCCCCGACCTCCCCCCCTCACCCTCCCCCCCCCCGCCCCCCATGACCGCACACACAGTCACACACACAGTCACAGTCACACACATACACACACCCTGCCTCTCATCCCATCACATCCACCTTCCACTCCGTGACCCCCCCCCCCCACCTCTACCTCCCTCAAAAAACACCACCACCCCAAAAAAAGCATTCTGCCTCCGCCCCCCTCTTTCTCTCTGTCTCTGTCTCTCTCTCTCTCTCTGTCTCTCTCTCTCGGTCTCTCTCTCTCTCTCTCTGGCCCACTCGCTTTATCTCTCTCTCTCCTTCTCCCTCTACCTCTTATTCTCTCTCTCTCTCTCTCTCTCTCTCTCTCTCTCTCTCTCTCTCTCTCTCTCTCTCACTCTCTCTCTCATGCTCTCCTTTCCAAGTATAACTCAGCTAAACTGAATGTGCACATTTGAACCATTTTCAAGGATATCTTCTAAAAGGCAAATATCAATAACAAAAGGCCACTTTTTTTCCAGTCTCACAGACACAATAGATGATGCACTGGTGTTAGCCGTATCTCTCGATACTTATTATAGATATAGCATGATGGAAATTTTAATAAAATCATGGCACAAAAAAAACGTGTTGTGAGTACAAAACTACGTAGCGTAGATAAAGATGTCAACTCGAATAACTGTTGTCTAGAAACCGCGGGACATGGGAACAGCATTCATTACGATTCAAAGGTAGATTTCTCATCGCAATGATTACATGATCCTCATCTTTGGAGACAAGGGGCTGGCCGCTCGGGTCTCCTGAGTCAGGTGTCATTTTTATGAATCATATCGAGGAGAATGCACTGCCTCAACCTTCTAGTCTTCTCTGCTACATACAGTTACAGTAAAACACTGTTCAATGTTTCAAAAGGACATCCTTTCCTGCCGTTGGTCCGACTGGAATTACTTCTTCTTCACCACCTTGGTCTTTTTTATATCGTCTTTATACGGCCTTTACACTTAATATTACAGGCTGCGATAACAAACAGTTATCAAATAAAAATGGCCTTGCATCAAGCAATGAGCTGAAATAACCCTCTCTGACCATCCCCCCCTCCCCTTGCCCACCCTCCAAACACCCATCCGCACACACACACACACACACACACACACACACACACACACAGACACACACACACACACACACACACACACACACACACACACACACACAGAACTTTCGCACAGGCACACACATGCACACACACACACACACACACACACACCTATACACACAGGCACACACACGCAGACACGCGGCATCTAAAAAACGTCCCTTAGCTGGGATAGCTGACACCGGAGGCTTTTAATTCCAGTGTAAATACAAATACTCTTCCAGACGGCCATCAATTATGCATGATGCTAATTGAGTTTAGCGTCGTGCTTTTAGCAGGGCTGCGGGGGGAGGGGGGGGGGGGGGGGGGGGGGGGGCCTTGGGTCGTCCCTGAAACCAGAACCCTGCGTGCACAAAATGCAGCACTTACAGACAGACATACCTACACATAGACACACATATGGGAATGGACCCCCACAGGCACGCAACCCACGCAGACACGCAGACACACGCTTGCATCCAGGCGCACACGTGCCCACCCACACGTCATTGGCAAATGCTGAAACACTGCTCACATGCTCAATATTAAACAGAAACACAGACTTTTACCTCTGAGAAAGTGTGGGATACAGAATCAAAGTGGGCCGTGTGGACATGTGAATCACATAGACTGACACACACACACACACACACACACACACACACACACACACACACAGAAAACATACATCGAGTATCGACGTTGATGCCTTGCACCCATCAGACGGCCGGTTGTTTTATCGCCCAGGTGAGGAGTTCACTTTTTTCTCACTGGGAAGACAGTTGTAAGTCACTGAACTGTTCAGTGCAATACAGACGCAGAGCAATGATAGAAGGGAAAGACTTCCCCCCCCCCCCCCCCGCTGATGGATGTGCTTGGCAGAGGTACGGGACTGTCTTGGCCGTCGGCTCTACAGGATATTAGCACAGTCCATCATCAATGGCCTCTGTGAAAGAGCAACAGCAACAACAACCCCAGCAACAACAACAACAGCAGCAGCAGCAGCAGCTCCAAGAACACAAAGCAGAGCCACACAGCGCGTATACAGCTGCACCACAAGGACATCTCGTGTACTTCGCCGAGCCAATTGGTGGCTGTTCCGCCAGTCGCACACAAACTTCTCTGTCAGGCGGGAATTCGCCTTCCATCGAGTTTCACATCATCCTCTTTGGGGTATTATGGTCTTCCAGACTGCCTGTGTGTGTGTGTGTGTGTGTGTGTGTGTGTGTGTGTGTGTGTGTGTGTGTGTGTGTGTGTGTATACGTGCGTGCGTGTGTGTATGTGCACACACATGCGCACGTGTGTGTGTGTACATGTGTGAATGTGTGTCTGTGCACGTGCTTGACTGTGTGTGTGTGTGTGTGCGTGTGTGCACACGTGTGTGTGTGTGTGTGTGCACGTGTGTGTGTGTGTGTGTGTGTGTGTGTGTGTGCGGTTTGTGTGAAGCTGGATTAGATCCCCTCTAAAAGGACTGTTTGTTTTACAGCTGATTACGGCTGACGGCCACGG
This sequence comes from Micromesistius poutassou, assembly GCF_964030765.1. NCBI lineage: Eukaryota > Metazoa > Chordata > Actinopteri > Gadiformes > Gadidae > Micromesistius > Micromesistius poutassou. The sequence goes on from NC_140286.1 coordinate 7,176,834, forward strand.
GGCTTAATCTGGTACTTAGCTCCCTGTATCAGCTTGGACTCCTCCCCACACCTCCTTCCCCCCTGCACCAGCGCTCCATCCCTCCCTCCCATGTATCCTTCTTCTTAGTCACAGTCTTCTCTCTCTCTCTTTCTATCCTTTGCTTCCAAATTACTTATTCACTTGTGTGTGTGTGTGTGTGTGTGTGTGTGTGTGTGTGTGTGTGTGTGTGTGTGTGTGTGTGTGTGTGTGGGGTGTGTATCTGTATGTGCGCCTTTGTGTTTGTACGTGTGTGTCTGTGCCTGCAGGCATAACGTTGGTTTGTGTGTCTGTGTGCATGTGTCTGTGACTGTGTGTGTGTGTGTGTGTGTGTGTGAGTGTGTGTGTGTGTGTGCGTGCATGCACACACTTGCTTTGTGGGGACAATAGTGAGAGTGTATGTTAAACAGGATGATGGTATTGCACCAGATGAGGGTCATGCTGCGCGTCTTACAGGTCAAATCCTGTTAGCGGGGAGAAAGGATCAGGGCTTTAGCCAGATTCGGCCTTCCCAAAAAAACCCTGCTGCAATGCTCACTGCAGCAGAGCAATATGGGTACTGGGGACGATCTGTGTGTGTGTGTGTGTGTGTGTGTGTCTATTTATGCCATCAGAACAAATGGTTTAAATACTGTGTGTGTGTGTGTGTGTGTGTGTATGTGTGTGTGTGTGTGTGCGTGCGTGTGTGTGTTTATGCGAGGTTATGCAGGGACACATGGTAGGAATACACTGTGTAAAGTGTGAATGTGTTTATGCAAGGTTGTGTGGGGAGCGAACGGCACAGTATGAAGCAGGAAAGAAAAGAGGGCATTCAGTGTGTGACTTAATTGCGTGGCACAGCGAGAGGAGGAAAGAAGAAAGGAAAAAAGAAAGATCAAAAATGTGAATCAACATACATACCGAAGAGATGACACGCAGAAAGATGTGTGAGCAACAAAAGTAGACCACAGGGACCAGCCGCGCGATTCAGATGCTTGGCTAAACGGTATCACTTGTGAGTTAGAAAATAATGATTGTTCCCCGAAAATGAGGGTTTTCCCTGGTGACGAGTTTTGTTACTCTTTACCAAGAAACCCAAGAAACAGAAACTATTACTCAAGAAACAGCATCTCTTACAGTGGCTAAACTATATTTAGATGAGTGCTCCCTCAGGTGTTAAGCATTGCGTTGAATTGGTCTAGTGACAGTGGTCAGTCACACACACACACACACTCTAAAACAGAGGCAAACTCTGTTGGAGACGTGCCGTGTTTTTGCCGCAACTATGAGCTTATGCTCCCATTGGTTACATCCCATACGTCTGTCAATGATGATAACTGGGAAGTCACATAATGAGAGTGCTCATAATGTGAGCATTATTTGATGCATCATCTATATAGACTGTGTACTGTTGTCACTTACAATTGATGAGTACTGAATCACATGTTGTGATGCTATATTTATTAGTAAGGAGAATGATGTACAATGCCATCAGAAAGCATAATAAAAGAATTGTTGATACATATTACTTTCAACTACTTTTTGTTTGACTGGGTTGTCTGGTCTCAGATTTCATAAAAATTTTGCAATAACATATAATGAGGTGTACTCATGATGTCCTAGCATCACTTGTAAACTTGAGATGTGGAGAGAGAGAGGGAAAGAAAGACAGACAGAGAAAGAGACAGATGGCCAGCGACTCAAACAGGCAGAGAGAGTGTGTGCCTGTGTGGAAAGCTTTCAAAAGACGAAGGAGCTGGAGAAAAGAACCAGCACACGACCAGCTTCACACGCTAGCTTGCTAGTCAGTGAACTAGCATCAGGGCTCAGCACTCAACCCCAGAAGGTTATTGGACATGCTCGCCATCCTCTCCTGTTTTCTCTTTCCCCCCTTTTCCCTCCTCAGGCCCGCCTCCCGTCCCCCGTCCTCCTCCCTGGTTCTGCAGCCTCCCTGGGGGGATGTGGTTTCTGAAAGGTTTCTCCATGTCTCCAATCCCGAGATCTCATCGTGTCCAGGCCGAAGAAAATATATCCGCATGTAACTGAAGAGGCCAGAGGGGGACAGCAGGTATTACGTGATGGCGAGAGGGAAGCTTGATTCAATGGCGAAACAGTGAAATTGCCCACTCCCCCCACGAAACAAACCAAAGCAGGTTAATGGTGAAGGAGATGGTGTTTGGTGCATGGCAGTCCTCTCTAGTAGCTATGGGCACTCAAAGTGCACTTTATGACTCACACTCACATCCCCCTCCACCCACCCCCCTACACACACTCGCACAGCCAGTCTTGAAATAAGGGGTTAGGTCGGGTGTCTTACTCAAGGACACTACGAAACTTAAACCTGCCCTAACCTTTTTCCCATTAGCAGCCTCTAGTGGCTTGAGTTGTAGCTACAGTTATAGCTATATCATTTTCAGATGACAGTTACTGTTGTCCATGGTGGGAGGGAGGACTTTTAAATACAAATGCCATGGATGGATTGACTCATGGATGGCCAGGTTTTATTATTGAGGGTCTCTCTAGTTCAGGTAGTTTTTAATGGAGCAAATAGCTGAAAGTTAGATAGTTGAGGTTTAAACCAAAAAGGAAAATCAAACCAGCAAACCTAGAAGAAGCCCTGTTATACCTCCTGAACTGAATTTTCTCCTGAACAGGCCTATTATCCTGAAATGGCCTATTATCCTGAAATGAATGAATGAATGAATATTCTTAAATAATAGGGTTTAAAAGACCAAGGCATTAATTCATGTAGCTATGAAGGATATTATGACATTTTTCTAAATTAATTTGCTCTTTTTGTATGTCTGCCACCACCAGCTAACTGGCTACTTTAATCCCTTTCTTTCTGTGGTAGTTTATGAAGATTGAATATAATTAATTTTAATGGGCAACTAACAACATGAACTAAATCTAATCCTGAATCAAATTGAATCAATTTGACCCATTAAGCTAATAAAAAAAAAAAGTGTTTTTTGTATTTGTATTGCATGGACACATAAAAAAAGAGATTACTTTCACTGCCTTAAGAAAAAGACAGGATTCAAGGCATTATATTGAAGCTGTATTGCACAACTCAGATGCAACTGAAAGGAAGGCCAACTGAATTGAAAACCAACCAAACACTATAACACAAGGTTCAAATTATGTACTAAAACATAGTGTCTGGGAACAGCACAGAACACACCATCTTGAGAGTAACAAGAGACTGGAAAGAAAATATTGGCCAAAAGTGCCACCAACGTAAAGCTAGGAGTAATAAAAGTGATGGTATTAATCTGTATGAAATAACAGTAGTCTGGTTTGAATTCATTACACAGCATACGATTCAAAGATTTTAATTGAATGTACTGGGGGAAATTGGCTCTGTAAACCATGGGTCCAACAGTGTGTTAAATTACATCTTGTGATGCTGGCCGTTATTATGTCAGCTACAAGTTGTGTTTCATTTATGCCTTTCTAAAGGTCGTAATACAGCCTGGAATGAGTAAGGCTGTGTTATATATATTAAGAATAAAGGAAAGCAGAAGAACAAGGAAAGCAGTGCACTTCTAGACGTCATCATATTTAAGTTTCCATAAATGCCTCTCCACAAGGCATCAAATGCAGAGATCGAACACTGTCAAGGACTCTACCAAAACCACTAGCTCCCTTGCATCCTGCATTTCTTTTGTTTTGAATGATACAATCCCAAAGACCACGACAACCTTGTCATACAATGTCTTTATTTGTGTGTAAACAATATCTTGAGGAGTATCAGCCAGGTTCTGGATAATTTGTGAACATGAATATTTAGTCACAAAATTAGAACATGATGCTGAAATGAAGAAGATATTTCAACTTCTTTTCCCCTCAGCTGTTCAGTTGAGGAATATTCAGAAGAAACTAAATGCTTTGATTTGCCTGAATAATTTCACTCCTTTGAGTGGCTCTCCCAGTTGAATGTATTATCTTTCTTGCTGAAGACATCTCAGGAAAAAAAAAAAAAGACTGATCACTGATTGAACAGGTACATTTGTTAAATAAAAGTCATCAGGGAAAACAAATTTGCTTATTTCTTTTTCTTTATTAGAATCTGATTGAAGGCCTTGAGAATTTGTGGAAATTGACCACCCTGGCCATGATTTTCATGAATAACAAGGCCTTTATTGACCAGCTCCATCCGTTACCTTCATTCAACCCACTAGTCTCAGTAGGTGCAGCGTTTTCACTGTAAGGTGCTGGATGTCAGTGTATTTTTATGCGTTAGTAGGCCATTATTCAGCAGTGTGTTGCATGTAACTAGGGTTAGAACATAGAGAGTGTGTGTGTGTGTGTGTGTGTGTGTCTCTCTCTCTAAGATTTGGACATAGAATTGTGTTGTCCAGAGGCTTAATAGGTTAGTAGGTCATCAAATTATTAAATATGTAACAAGAGAAGCGTTGAAAAAATAACCCTCTTTTAAAACAATAAATAAGAACGTTTCTTCCAGCGGTCACAGGAATAGTGTTAAAAGCACAGTAGTGCAACTCAATTAGTCACGTACTTCACATCGACGACAAATATATTTACAATTAAGACAAAAATAAACACCTTGGAAAAAAAAAAATTAAACCTAGTACATTCTGAAACACAGACGAGCTGCTAACAGAGTTGGATCAGGTGAACACATTGTAACGGGATGTTTTGACAAGCCGGCAATTCACTATAATATATTTGGACGGAAATGTCCAAATGAATGCAACTTAAAATGCAAGCCAACAGAGCACCAAATACAAACAGAACAGCACCATCTTTGGTCAAAATAGGTTATTGCAACGGGGTGGGGGGGGGTCTCAACTAGGCAACAAGTCATGACACTCACTACAGGAACCCCCCCCCCAGCATGTAGCATCACTTGGCATTCATTTGCTCAGACGGTGCAACAAAATATGTTCGACTAGAAATGGTGCTGTCCCGGAAAATTTAGCGTTTGGGGACTCTGTAATCCGCATCGAAAGGACTCTTCAACCACGAAGCTTCAACGTAATTTCATGGCAGAGGCACCAGTGTGAGTCCCCAACCCTTTCTCTGGGCATATCGGCAATGTAACATCTCCAACCGCGCATCATGCGACTTGTTCCACTAATTGGGATTTGCAGGGACAATAACACACACACCGCAGAGCCACCTAACCCTTTGGATGCGCTTAAAGGCTGGGAATGCTAGGTTCCCCCCATGCCCCCCCCCAAAAAAAAACAAATGTACAGGTCAGTGCCAAGACTTACTTGTGTGCATTTGCGGTTTGACTTGGTGCCCGTGTTTATGCCGTTTGACTGTATGCGAATTCATCACACCGTTCCTTCACATCTTTCTTCCACAACCGCGTTCCCCTTGTTAAGGCTTTAAAGCTGCTTCAGAACAAAGTGGGTCCCCAGGGCCTAATTCGACTGGAAAACATCACAGCATAGCTGGAAACCTTGCCATTGCTTCTAGCATAGGCATTTCTTCTCCCCGCCCTCCCTCGCCCTGCGACGTTCCTCTCAGATGTCTGTTTGAAACGGAGAAGTAAACACCTCTCCCAAGCTTTTTTTTTTTTTTTTTTGAATCCCTTCAGGGTTTTTTTGTTACTGGCACAAATTCGCTTGAGTCATTTCGATTTTCAGAGTTCAGTTATTTTGTCCCACGCAAAGCATTCCGACAAATAGCCTGGTGAAAATGTCCAAACATTGAAACGGTAATGGGAAATTCGGATTGATAATTGTTGGCCGTGTCATTTCTTAAGACTATATAACAGAGCTCACTGGCTGTTTGCTGTGACTGTGGACTGCGTCCTGGTCTGAAGGACTCAGAAAGGAGAGCCAGGCGAAGGAGTTTAAAATGTTTAAATAAATAAAAGCCTACAACTGGCACAATATTTTGAACGCACGTCTGAAAAACTCCACTCATAGCAGCCGAGGTCACACACAAGACACCCATCTTTCCCTCTCCTTTTGTCTTTCCAGAAATGCATGACTAAAGAAAAAAAAAAAATCACGAACTGAAAAAAAATATTAGAGGAAAAGTGAGATAATCTACGATTTGGGATTTAAATAAATATGATTTTATAGGTTGTTTTTTTTCGTTTTCTTTCTTTAAAGCTGTCTGTCCTCCGTTCGGTTCTGTTGCCCCCGGCTGGATCCTCCTCGGGGGCGGGGATATCGAGGTGGGACAGGAGGAAGTGGGGATGGGTTCTTGGACGTGGGAGAGAGGCGGTCTTATGTGTAGTTCTGGAGGGGCTGGCTGACCCTCATGCAGGCCCAGTAGAAGGCCCGGCCCAGGGTGAGCAGTGCCAGCAGCAGCATCGCCGCCCAGGAGGCGTAGATGCCCGGGTAGGTCTGGGCCTTCACCCATGTGCCTGCCTGGAGGGGGGTGGGGGGAGGGGGGAGATGGACACAGACAGGATGTATGGACAGCTCAGAGAACATGGTTCTGGAGGGATCTGATCTAAACTGATGGAGATGTTGTTGCAAAATAAACAAGTGTTTGTGATCCCCAAGTTCAGGGTGCGCTTGGAGGAACAGAAGAGGGCCAGCCACCTAAAGCGTCTTCACATGGAGATGTTCCTGTGTTAGCAAGCATACAGTAGATTGCAGTGTAGACTGTCTCTTGCTATAGAGTAAATGGGCTGTTAAGCTGGAATTAAAAACCTACTGATAACTGCATTCTCAAAATACGGCCCCCCCCCCCCAAAAAAAAAAAGAAATCTGTTCTGCAGACGAGAATAGAGAGAGGTTTGGTTAATTCGAAAACAAATTGAAAACCTACTGGTAACTACATCCTCAAAATACACCCCAAAAGTTCCCAACCCAAACAAATATATAAAAATCACCTCTGCAGGCTAACGTAGTGACGTTTGTGTCTGTTCGAAAACAAACAAACGTACGTGTACGTGCGCGTGTCTGCCTCTCTCTCTCCCTAGTGGAAACACCGTTGTACCGTTGTAAACTCTGTACCTGGGCCAGGAGGGAGCTACTTGCAGATTCTGTTTATCAAAGGAGAATTAACCACAGGAAAAATACATAGCCGAGTTGCTGTGGGAGACAACCCTGATCCAAGAAATGAATAAATAGCGGTGAAAATACGCTGCAAAATAAACGTTCTCCAAACACCCTGGAGGTTAGTTTGTCTGCGGTGCTCCAGTAAATGTAGTGTGAAGCCTGCGATTAGTCACTCGGCACTCAAGGGCATAACATTCTCCCTGACAACCGTCGTTGGGGACCTCCGACAGTGACACAAATTATTTGCTGGCGTTTGCCAGCAGTTCACTTAAGTTTGTTTCAGGAGAAACACAACCTCGACCGTTGGTTTAGTTTACCATCCGTCCGACAGGGGGACGCATACGGTAGACGTCTGGGAAGCATGCAGGAATCAAGGTGTCAAATGCTTTTAGGAGATCATTCATACACTTATTATTACTCCTATTGGGTTGTAATTTTGCAGTGACTGCAATTATCTGTGTGCATCCTTTTTGTCATACTGGCCCTCTTTACAGCCCACAGCTAGCTGAAATTCATGATTTGTCACAATACGCTGGCTATAGGGACAGAGTGGATGGCAATGCAGTACGAAAACGCTCCAGCTATCAGTTACTCGTCATTCAATATTTCTCCCTTCATTCTGAATGCGGGGGAATAAAAGAGGAGGGTGTAAACTCACCATCAGTCCAGCGCTCGCAATGGAGAACAGCAAGCATAGAAGAAAACACCACAAGCTCCGCCTCCGAGGGTACCTCTGACCAATAGAGGAGCTGTGTGTGTGTGAGGGGGGAAGGGGGGGGGGGTGAGTAGGGAAAGGGAGGAGAGAACAGATTGGCACATGCACAATAGCTCCACCGGGCATACAACAGCACCCTTTCAATGGTCCCTTTCACTACAAATTATCTTTGTGTTGAATACTACCTAAATCCAATACATTAATCCAGTATTTAAGTCAGATTCAATTATACTATTGTATTCAAATGATTCAGAAAATTGAGATTGACATTAAGTCATACGAGCAAGTCAAATTCCAAAGGATGGCATTAATGGTGTAAAGGAGCTTAGGTGTAGCGTGATCGCTCCACAAAGCGACTTAAAAGTATATATATTAACACTTTCCAATAGGGTACATTCATGTACCACGAGTTAAGGCAGTAGTAGACATTAACTCAGTTAACGTATGTCTAGTAATCATTTACCAATGTGTTCATGTTTACTAATTGTGTTCATGTGAACTAAGTTAATGGTTTTCATGTTAACCAAGGAATTAACTTAACACATTTAACCCACTAACCCAGACCTTTATGCCAATCGTATATTACCATCGCATGTAACAGGAATGGTACGGGAATGTGGTTTGGAGCTCAAGGAGAAAAACAACCCAAGGCTCTAACCCACAAAACAGACATTTTCCCCCACAGGGATTGTTAACCCGGTGACATTTATGAAATGTGTGTAAACACTCATAAAGGTCACTGGGAGGGCTGTGGTTGAGGGGGGTCGGGGGGGGGGCATTCGTTTAATCTCCAGAACAGGTGACACGTTCGGATTTATAGAGTGAGCGCACGTAGACCTGCGCTCTATCCTGCAAGATAAATGTACCCTAGATGTCAGCAAAGGGGTGGAGCAAAAATAAATAAAAATAAATAACTATATGTCCATTATTATGTCCTGAAGATCCCAAATATCCCAAAACACTGCTCTTCAGGAAATGTATAAATGTGCCAAACATATTGGCGGGGTGTCTTTGGTCGAGTTGGTGTGCAAGATGGTGTACGGCATCCAGCATCCAAGTCCCAAGGCACCCATGTTAACATGGAAATACGTCCCAGTGTGGTGGTATCGTCTGCCTTTAATTTCACCATCAATGAGGCGCTGGGGAGGGACTCGAGCCAGGACCACCTGCTCCTCGACAGCACGGCGCAGAACACACACACACAGGCTGACAGATGAGCAGCGAGACATAGAAAAAAAACATAGCGGCGGACCGATAGAGCCAAAGTTTGGGCGACTCGGTTATAGCTCGCTCTCTTCATCTGCAAACTTTTATTACAGCTACGCTTGATGTGGAAAAGAGCGAACGTTGATTGATTTCCGTTGCACCTCTGCAAGCGTCAGCGAGACGGTTGCAAAACCTCCCCCTCACCCCCCCATCCCATCCCATCCCCATCCGCCCCTCCTCACAGCGAGCGCAGTAGAAAGGCAGCTAGGAGCTGTCTAGAGATTTCTGTTTGTTCGCGTGTAAATCCCGGGCGGGATCAATACTCAGGCAGCGGAAGAGCCAAGACTTCAAAGCGTATGACTCTTGAATGGAGGATTCGCCGTGCTGAAGAGTGGGACAACAGCTCCCCTACAGGAAGGCGTGCGCGTGTGCACCTTCTCCAGCTGTTTAGCGCGACTCCTGCACACAGCACGCGGGGTGTCAAAGCCTTGACCCGCGCAATGATTGCATGAATCCATCGGGAAGCTCTGGGGGGGGGGGGGGGGGGTCGACGGGTGGGGCGTGTGAGATGCGGTTATGGATGAATGGCTCATTGCTACTTACACTTTCCTGCAGTGCGGGCAGCGGGCCAACGTCCTGTCAGTAAACTCTGTCCACTGAGAGAGAAGGAGGACATCTTTAGATGGGTGACGCTACTTGACGAACAAGAGTCGTGGCGTTTGCTCTAAAAAATACATTCAACATTTCTAGGAGCTAAGAGATTTAGTCACTTCTATTTTAGGCCAACGTTTTAAGCTCGTAACGCATTCCCGTAGAGATCCAACACATGAAAGTGGAGAATATTAGGACTTTTTTTTCAAAACTTTTCAAAATTAAGTTGCAGCGTGCAACTTAAAATCGCTGCAGCTGCATCCTTTCCCCAAAGACAATTGATTTAGAGATACAAATATTGATTGATTGAGCTGTGGGGAGGGATTGATTTTATTGTTCTAGACAAAAAGAGTGATGTGATGGCTGCGGTGATGAAATTGCAAATTCATGTGAACAAAAGTGATGGCTCAGTAGAATAAGTTGCAATAATGCACGGCAAGATCTGCATGGAGAAAATCCACAATGCATTACTTTTTCATTGAGCAGACGTCCTCACGCAAAGCGTCTCACGAGTGTGGCTTGAAACCATACAATCAAAATTGCAATTACATCAAAAAGCGGTTAACTGCTTAATAGGCATGTTCCTTAAAACAAGTGTTGGCATGGGGCAGGCCTTGAATTTACCGCCTTAAGGAGGTGTGTGTTTAGTACAGAGTGTTGTGGAGGGAAGGGGCCTACCAGGAAGGTGTTGCTGCAGTGTCCACAGGAGACTCGGGCCCCTGCAGGCTGGGGGTCCGGACTGGCCGGCCCAGGGTGCACCGGGCCTAGGTTGATTATCCTTTTACTGGGACACACACACACACACACACACACACACACACACACACACACACACACACACACACACACACACACACACACACACACACACACACACACACACACACACACACACACACACGTTAGAAATGCCTACGAGGCATTGCAACTTTGTTTTGTAGATAAGAGATCAACTACACAGGTTTCATGTGAACTCCTGGACAGTGCAGACTTCCCGCTTGCGAAGCGTGTGACAGATCAGACCAGCTGTCAAGCCACTGCCTCTTGCAGCCTCAGGCAGGACTTTTGTTTAGCTCTTGTATCTAAAAGAATTATATCGCTTTTGTCGCTCGGAAGCCATGCTTCAATCACAGAAGGGGCCAACGTGGCTTTTCAGTGATGCAATGGCACTACAATACCCATGAGCCTAATTAGTGATAAGTCAAGTCAGTACTGATGTTAATATAGTGCTACCATTCCCTGTTTGGATTTTTTCTGATAAATATGCTTCACCAAAGCATGGCTGAGGTGCAGCTTTAACAACAACAACAACAACAACAACAACCCTTAATTTAGTCATATTGTGAGCAAATTGAAAACTCATTAGAAGTAAATATAATTATTGCTCCTTCTAGCTTCCAATGGCCAACAAGCAACGGTTCTTCAAAGAAGGAGTGTACCATGCGTTAATGATCTTCAAGGCTATTGATTATGTTTTGCTCTTTCAAAGGTTTGGCCAGAAACGTTTTGTAATATATGAAAGTGCACTTCTTGGTTTATTGTACTTGACAATTTCAATAAATTACTATGAGCCCGTGGCAGAATCCTGTTCTTTTCCAAGTTGTACAGTGTGCTTAATGTAATACACAAATACAAATAAACATTGTAAGATAAAGGACTACTGCACCTTTTTACATAGAACGCATATGTATCCCGATCTCCCTACACCACAAAATTGCCCGAATGGCTTCGGGGGTGAAAGACTTTAATGGCCTATTTGCTGTTTGAGAGATTTCAACTGAATCAGATACTTGTCATAACCGAATACAGCACTAGGTCGAGCCAATTGTCTGTGCACTGTGCAGCGATGTGTCATCACCGTCATTACCATTGAACTAGGACAGGAACAAAAGCATATATTTTTGCCTCACTTCCTAGTTGAATCCCTCTGTCTTTCCAAGTTATTGCAGGCAACACATGAGCTATCTTTAGACCTTCCCTACTGCATTTGTTTTCCTTAATTGCACATTAGCAATTACAATAAAGGATACTTTTCTGTGGGGACGTTTACACCTTTAAGAATCTTTCCACAACGACTTATCGCTTCTCAACGCCAAACTACATCCTCCGTTTCCCTCTTTCAAAAGGTGCTAAGCATCATGCAGGGCTTTTTTTTCTTTCATGACCTTCATCATGTGATGAAGAAGCAGTCACGCGCCTTGCATTGTTCTAGCCCCAGAAAAAACCTCTGATAGACAGGTCACATGTACTGACCGCGTGGACAGGCTTATAAGGCCAAGATATGGCTGGAAAAGACACACGCTGATGCATTCTCTCTCGTCTTGTGCCACTCACAGTCTACAAGGTCAGTAGACAGGTTTTCATAAAGGACATACTGCACTTTGCAATTCCCAATCAGAACTCCACCCTTCCTCGGTTTCTTCCAGCCAACATTAACCACTTTCATTGATTAACTTCTTATTAACATTGTTATCAGGCCCGCGTTGCTTTGAGCCATGGCAACATGGAGCTCTCAGGTGCAACACTCTGATCCCACGAGATCTTTCGCAGGCTGTGGGACACAGAGCGCACTGCAGAACATTTATTGTTGAAGCCTAGAAAAAAAAAAATTCTCTGTGACACAAAAGCGCCAAGGGAAACGCTTTGTTCCCGCTGATAGCGATTACAGAACAACCACCCCCAGCTTCTAAAAAGCATTCCTTGTTATCAGGGTCTGATAGTTATTTGTGCGTAACGGGCCAAAAAAAACAGCTATCATTATGTTTGAACATTCTCGCAGATGTATGGTCCTTTGAATTGATCAGACCATCTTGTGCACAGCGCCCCCTATTGCTGACTCAGGGTCATGTCAACACGATCCAGGGCAGGGTCCCAGTGTGTCTGCCAAGGACACACTGGAGCCTTCAGCCATGCTTTATCGTCTTCCTCATCACTACAAATGACTGATGTCCACACTTACCATAACATGCATGTCCAAAAAACTACACAAATCAACCGGTGCTCTCCCTCTCACACACGCAAACAGACGCACAAACACAAACCAGTACGGCCGGGGACAGGCGATCCGCTGGGAGGTGACTTTGCAGATGAGCAGACAGTTGCAGGGGCAGCGGACATACTTCTTCCCAGCCGGGGCGTTCTTGATAGGCTATGAATGGGGAAAAGAGGAGGAGTGACAGAGAGAGAGGTGAACAGAGAACATAGGAGGAAAAAGAGAGGTATATTAGGGAGTGAAACATTATAACATGGCCAATTCACCAACAATCCTTAAGGAAGTACAGTGAAATCTCTTTCACCACAATCTGACTCTGTTTCGATCACGACGACTCAAGCCATCACCAACAACTCCTGGTGTACTAACATGAACCAGACAGAGATAGGCAATTGTTGGTACTTTTGCATGAAACAAGCTTTAGCATAACGGCGGCAAGTTATTGCACATATCCAGATCTCTGCATATATATAGAGGGAGCAAAATAATGGCTCATCCTGATAACCAACCCAACAGGACGACTCTGTCACTTTAATTTAAAGCTTTAATGTGCTTCTGGACAACAATGGAACTCTACACCCTCCGACCGGACTGCCCAGGGTACCTCGTGAGCAGGGAGAAAATCCCTGGTTGCCTATGGTAATTAAATTTGGAGATGGTGCGCAAAAATAAATAAATAAATGAGAGTGTCATGCCGTCATGCAATTCCAAAAGAAACCCAGGTTTAACAAGAATTAGTGAATCACTTAATTAACATTTTTCCAACACATTAAACAGCCACTGCTGTGTGCATGTTGGCGATTACAATGTGGGCAGAAAGATAGTCGATCACCCTGTGTGTGAGTGGGCGTGCATGCATGCGTGCATGTATACTATCAGCTAAAACCAGGGTTTGACAAAGTGTTTTTTTTTCGACTAGAATATACAATGTAGCCATCCGTTTTGGTACGAAATCCAGTATTTATTCATTTCCACATGCAATATATTCGTTCACGCATGCCTTTATAGTAAAGTATAGTAAGCCGTTATAGTAACAAACAACATGATTGTGTGAAAAATAAATTCCACTCCCTTCGTATGCTTCAATAAAATGTACTTTTGTGGGGCCACTGGAAACCTCTACTGCAGTTAATGCAAAGGCACATTTCTTATCTATAAAAACGTATAGACAGCTGGGATAGAACCATAAACTAACATCTTTTGCCAAGCATTTAAGACTGTGATTACTCTTTTAATGCATCACCCGATCAACAGACTGCAGCCTACAGCCTCGATTGATTCTTCACTCATTACTAATCTACTGTTGTTTTATCACTTAATCTTACATAACCATGCATTTTTTTTCTTTGCTACCATCATATGGAAATTAAGCTACATTACATTTCAGGAATGTCTTATTTCAGAACGACTCGTCTGTCAGGGGATTGCGGTAAGAGGGAGTGAAACTAGTGATTTAAAGCTATTATGTAGAGACGTGACGAGAGTCTCTGATAATCAATCCACCTTAAAGCTTGCAGAGGGTCCCCCCATTACGCTAGCTGCTCCTTTTACAGCTGCCTAGTCCAATCGCTAGACACAGAAACACTTTTCCATGGCAATCATGTCAGAGTAGCCCTAAATACATAACTACTAATGGGCTGATTACAATAAATTGAAGAATCACTCTGATTAGACATTTCCCCCAACCACCACCACCAGAGAAACCAAGAACAACCAATGGGGAAAAGAGAGCGAGGCGATAGGAGAGGTAAGCCCGGCTGCGTCTGATAAGGAAATAGATATGTGGTGCCCAGCCTGTTAAGCCCATAATGGACGGGAAAAGTTGTTAGTAGAAAGAGAGTTAAATACGGTGTTAGTAATAGCGGTAGTAGTAGTGGTCATAGAAGTAACAACCACATTTCAGCAGGACATTTTAATAATTTTGAAACCTATTTTTCACATGGATTGTGTTTTCGTTTCTCTTTTTGTTTGTGATGAGAAGCGCCAACACTGCCCCCTTGTGTACACATTAACGTGGCATGGAAGTGTTACTGCCGGCAAAGATCACTGCAAGTACTGTGCACAGATTTGTGAATCAATTCGTAGTAGTAGTAGTAGTAGTAGTAGTATTCTTACTGGTTGTTGGTCCCCCTCCCGTTAGTTTCACAAATCAGATTTTAGATTAATAGTCTAAAAGATTGATAGACAATGTCAAATCTGGGGGAACCGAGCCCTTCACTTTCTATCCCTTCATATATTGGACATTAAAACTAGTTTTGACCAATTGTGTGGCTAGAGGCAGGGTCTGTAGGTGCATATTTGGCTATTAAGAGCAAACACAAACTCAGCCAGCACTGGTAAACTGTAAAGTAAAAAAAAAAGGTGTGTATAAAGGTTTGAGAACACTTCATAGGCTCAAACTTTTTGAGGTAAAAAATCCCCATATTCAAATCCCCTACTGAAAGCTTTACCACTTGCGTGAATATGTTATGAACAAGTGAACAAGTCATTACACAGCCCCTTTGAGATTTGGGTTTCTGGCCCTGGCTTGTCTCCCCCCAAAAGGCCAGCTATAACATTGAAGAACTCCCAGATAATAATCCTACCGTGGCCTCGTTGCAGACGCCGCACTTGACCACATGCTGGTGGATCTTGCCCTCCACCGAGATCAAGCTCTGGCACACGCGGCAGCTGATGACGGGGGCGCTGCCGCTCTCCGGTGAGGTGAGCGGGGAGTAGGGCGGAGGGTCCTCCCCCAGGAGCACAGAGGGCTGGGTTGGACTGGGGAACGGCGGGAAGCCTGGGGGGACCCACAAAGAGCGACAGAGCGACAGAGAGACAGAGAGAGAGAGAGAGAGAGATATGAGATGAGATGTAGTGGAGCTATTCGAGGGATGGGGCTTCAAGGTTAGCTTGAAGATGAGTAATGAAACACAAGTTTACATGAGAGTTTTTGCTGCCATCTAACAAGGTTTAAAAGCCCTTCTTACAAGTTAAGAACATGTAATGTAGTCTAATCTCTGCACTTTACTCTGTGACAAAAAAAACTCTTTGCTTAATTACCCTTTATATCCTGGTTATTATAAAGTGCTTTTCATTCATTCAAATGTTGCTTGATTCAAACCAAACCACAATCTTTCATCAAACAATTAAATGCTCAATGATTATCAGTTTCTTTCTAAATTGTTCATTGGCAGCTCAGCTTTAACCTTCAGATGACAGCAGACTGCCGGATATGTAGTTAGAAGAAAGACACCTTGCACGTGTTGCAGAGATACGATGGGGATTGTGTAGGGAGGGAATTACAACAACAACAACAACTTGAAAAAAAGTTGAAAACTGCAAGTCAATTTATAAGGAAGATGATTCACCTGAGGCTTTCTGGAACTGGATTCACAGACATGCATTTATATTATTGTATCAGGTAGGAGGTACAGTGGACCTATGTGACAGCCATGGCAGCCATTTCAACTATTTTCAGTGCAGTCCGATGACTTTGCAACAGTGGGAGGAGAGTGGACACGAGGGCACAGAGAACACCATGGAAGGAATAATCAGGGATCCAGACTCACGAGGGACTGCTGCTCTTTGGCTAGAGTTAAGTCTCACGACAAGTGACCTCAATTGGGATTAACAAGGAAATGTGATTTGGTCCAGTGTATGTGAAAGGAGCTTTGTAAATATATTGCTGGCGGAATGCAGATAGGGTCTGTTGTTGGAACAAATGAGTGTGTAAACAGTCAGAAGAGGACAGAAGGGACACCTGTAGTCAAGTGGGACACACCTATTTTAATACTGTTACACAACAGTTGACCCTTGCAGATCCATGGGCCTTTCTGACAAGCTAAAGCGAAAATCTGAACGCAGGAAAGCGTAAGAATCTTGTGTGTATACGTATCCATACTCTTATGACCAAGCAATAATCAAAACATCCGGCAGCTAGGGAGGTTCAGTATTCAACCAAAATGTCAATCAAATGAGATTGCCATTAGTCTTTACAAGTCCTACAGCAATATGTCAAGCATCTCATCCGTCCTATCAACAGACCTTTTACAGTTACACATATGGCGTCCACATTACTGCGAACAGCACATTGTTACAATTGTAGCCATACAACAGATGGGCTGCATCACTAAATAGCCAAACAGGTATCATGCTGCCACGCAGAGCTAATGTGGAGTTAGCATAGCAGCTCGCTAGGTTACAATTTCTAACATCAAGGACCGAGTGGCTTAGATGAGCAAGCACAGCTGGATGTATCTGTTGTAAATCGTGCACCACATATACTCTCAGTAGTATCCTATGGTCTAAAGACAATTTCTCAATTTCGGGATGCTTGATACGAGCCACATAGATGCAACCTGGCCGGTTCTTTGTCGCTGTCAGAGCAGCTAAGCTAGCTGATGCTAACTAGGATGCCAAGTCAGTGGAGGAGGATAAGCTCGGGTGGCGGCGGGCGGAGCACCCGATGGATACTCACTTTGTGGTTTGTTGGGCGCACCGTAGGGTGCCGCTCCGGGAGACACCCCGCCGTTCCCGCTGCCGAGCGCACCATCTCCTAGATCTGACAGTAGCGGAGACCTCTCGCCGTCCGCCATACCGAGAGCAAAGGCGTGGGGAGTGGGGCCGTGGATTGTAACGATACGGTGTTGTATTGTTGTGTCGGAAATGCACGCGTCACATGATCACCCCACCACTACATCTGCTGCTGCGGTAATGATACGCGGAGGCGGTGTACGCCCCCAGCCCCAGTCGTCTTGGATGAGGATGCTCATGATGAAGCAAATATTATGGAATAGAAATGATATCGGATTCGGTTTGGCATTGTGTCTACCAATACTGATGATAAACCAGTACTGGTAATCTCATAACAAAACAATGCCATTTATTAGGACTCGAGACACATCATCAACAGAAATATAGTCATACCGTAGTTTCACAATTATTCAAATAAAGTGTTATTGGTTTCATTGCATGACCAAACATTTCGGGCCTTTTGACTCTGAAGTCCTTTATACTTTCGTGAAATATACATATTTTCATAAACAGAGCATTTAATATAATTTCCTTGAGTGTAAAACCACTAATGAGAACTACTTTCAATAGTTATTGTAAGTTGATAGAGTCCATGGGCCGGTTCATCAATAGAGATACCTCCAGCACCGCTCTATCGCTGAAGAACTGAGCCTTGCCATCCTGGCAGTGGACTGGATGGGGAAGATGAAGACCCAGTTTACTTAAGAAAGTAGAAAAAAAAGATGGTCTATTATAGCATTGTAATACTTCAAAACACAGGCTTCTAGCTGTGGTATCTGAAAGCTATGGAAGCTAATGCATGCACGATATGTAATTGCCAGATAGTACAGTCTTAATCAGAGACCACATGAAGCTCAGTCAGAACATTTTACTTTATAGAATGTAGTAAATTAGTAAATGATTCACTGGCAGTTGATTTTACTGACTCCTTTATTTGTGAACATTCTAAATCGTTACATCATAATTATGGATTTATCTTCTTGCAATTACAACCTAGAAGCAATTTAGATTTCTAACAATTGTGACCAAACTCTGAATATGTAACTATATTTTGTTTTTACATAATTAATAATGGAAATGGAATCCTATATTTTCTATATTTACTAACTGCTAACGTGCTCTTACTATTTCGGCGTCCTCAGATCGAGGAACTTCTCCTTTACGTCCAGGACAACATCTGTTGCTTTGGTTTCTGGTAGTTTGATTTTTATCTGAGAGAGAAGGGGGCAGACACAATAACAGTATAGTTACAGTATAATACTTAATATACGTTAATCAAGTAATTTATTTTCCCCCAAAACAGTGTTGTCTCTTCTGACGACGCCTTTGGGTGGGCCGCCGTCGTTTTATTTGACAGATCATGCATAAAACATCTGTAAAAGAGGCAAGGACCACGCTCCTGGTATGTGTGTGTGTGTGGCACAGCCTGTGGCCTCCACCTGCAGAGGAGGAGAGAAAGATGTGTTTCATGAAGCCCATGAAACACACTATGGGGTAACTCTAAGAACTCAGCGATAAAGGTCAGTGCTACTAGCTGGAGGGCCACAAAAATCGTGCCTCGTGCCCCCCTCCATATCTGCAAAAAAAATAACAACAGAATAACATGACTTGCAGAATCTTTATCCCCTTGGTGATTGGTTTAAGTGGAAGCCGCCCCGCCCATTGTCTGATGAACAGCTCTGACCGAAATCAGAATCAATTATGAAAAACATTACAATTCTGGATGAGTATCCGGCTATAGGAGGCATGGCTGGTTATAGCTAAGTACACCAGATGGTGGTAAAATAGAGGCCCTGAAACAGAATCCTGATGAAAGAGAAAGCACCAAGGTGGGGTTGTGTTCTTACCTTCATGGCCTCACATTTCATGGATGATGGGTCCTTCCCACTTAACCCCAAGAAGAGATCTTCTGTCCCCACATTCTGCTTCAGTATTATTTCATACCTGCACAGATTCATACAAAAACACACACGCACACCGCAACACACAAAGTTACAAAAAGATGACAGAAACCAAACCTTAACCCTCATAACAACATGACAAACATAGTTTTGTCTTGTGTTGCGGACTCATTTCTAGAGTACCGTTGAATATTGTGTACATTTGAAAGGTTTCGCATTTTTCTGAGGGTGTCATCTGTTGTAATACATGTTTGTTTAGCATAAATTTGATTACAATTTGCAAATCTTTAATAATCAATGAGACAGTTTGTAGTATTATATTAGAGAGTGTGCGATAATTTTCAGCAGCATGTCTTTAATGTATATTCCAATGGCCGGGTTGTCTTACTCTGGCTGTGGTCGTGGATCTGCCAATTCGTCATAGTGGGAGCCCTCAGTTACCTCCTCTTCACTCCATATATCTTTACTGTTCTTCTTAATGTAAGCACTGGAAACTGTCATTTTGGAGAAACATATGCAATAGGGAACACCACACACACGACGGTAAATAGAATGTTAGTTGGACAAATTAGAGTGAAATTCTAAATCGTGTTGTCTATCTCCATTTTGTTTGCCGATATATCTATGCTATCTTCACCTATAGCAGGGGAGTAGATAACAAAAAAGTGTCTTATGATATAACAAAACACACACCTAAAGGACAATAAAAAGCACAAACAAATAGTAACACATTTCCAAACAATTAAAATTACCCTGTGGTTCAGTGCTGGTTTTGGGAGGGGGGCCAATGTCTCCAGGTCCAATACGCGTACTACCTCTCACATTCTGTATTAAGCAGTTATAGGGTTAGCATTAAGCTTTTAATGTTCACCAGCGTTTAGGCAAGTTTAGCACTGTCTGTGTCTTACTTTGGGACCCTCTTCTTCATCGACCTGTTGAGTAGACAGCAAGGAAGAAAGAGCCTGCAAACTCTCAAATGATGATAATCCCTGACTCTCCATTCCCAACGCAAAAATACTTCTTTAAAATACTACTAAACGAAAAAAAGGTGATTGTTGCTCCTTGCCGTTACCCAGGAGACGCCAGTTTCCTGGCTGCCATAGCAACCACATGTACGTCACGGTCTCGTTTCACAGATTAAATTAAAAATACTCTAATTATAATTTTTAATTCAATGCTTTATTTCGCTATGTCCATTTCTATTACCTATAATTAAAATACCTTTGAAAATTGCGAAAATAGCAATATAATCACGTTGTGCTTTTTGTACTTGCCCACTCACCGTACTTGGAGGAACGCATGGACTCGGGGACTGTCACTACACCACTCGGATCAGGCTCAAGGTGACAGGCTCCACTACTACAAGTCAAATGTTGCCCGCCGTGTTCGCTACCACAGAGGACATCAAATCTGCTCCCATAGTGGTAGACAGAGATGCTCTATCTCTGTACACTACCCCAAAAGAAACGTTCAGCTATGTGGAGGCGGAGGCAGGCAAGTTGGAGAGCGGTATCGCCAGCCTCAGGACGTCGCTGGAGCCCTACTCGGCATGGTGTCAAGACGTCTATGGAAACACAATACCCAAAGTTCAGCGGGTCACCCGCTTTGGAAACGAGGTCTATGCTTATTTAAGACAGCCACCGGAAGGTTTCTACCCCCGAGCTGGAATCATTGGTTTCGCCGGTGTGGTGGGATTTTTTCTCGCCAGAGGATCTAGAATAAAAAGGATAGTCTTCCCTGCCGGCATGATTGCCATTGGTTCGACCCTCTACTACCCGGAACAAGCGGTGGCGATCGGAAAGTCCACAGGGGACTCCGTGTATGACTGCGCGCTGCAGGGTTATGTTGCCCTTGATAAGTTGGTGAGGCCCGGGAAAAAACATCAGAGCCCTTCGGACCCCAAACCATGATCACGGACTTGCGATGAATTCCGAGTCGACATGCTGCAAGAACTATGAGATATCGATTGCTGTACTATACTGACCCTTCTGTCTGGCTTTTGCACTTGCGTTACATTTCTGTCAGTTGGGATACTGCCTGTATCAAGGGCTTTAAACTTGATTAACTTGATTTTGATTAAATTATTTCAGATATAATGTATATTTATCTACTCTTAATAAAATCTTAATTTAATAGTTTACACTTGAGTCAATTATTTCAGCATCATCAAGTTACATTTTCAATAAAGCAGAATATCAGTTTCAATGGCATACTGACTATTAAAGATTAACATACATTCTAGCAGTCAAATTAACAAAAGTCGCCTGCATGTGCTTTACATTATAAACAACAATACAATGGCATACATACGTGGATGCTTAATATCTTTATTTGCCTCACCACAAAAAAGTATACAAAATTTAAATTATTAACCACTCCAAAAAAAAAAGAAAAAAATGATATTCTTCCAACTTTTAGAGAAGCACCAGCTTCTCATTCAGGGCGATTTGAGCTTGGGTAAGGTTGGACAAATAGGTCACCATCAACAGATCCTAAAACACAGAAAACACAGATGGGTTTAACTCTTAGACTGATAAAGACTGAAGAACAATCTCACTGAGGGCAACAACAACGCAGGTATGGGATGTACTGTACTGGTTTACAACATCATAATAGATATACAAAACCAGTCAGTTATTGAAGCGTTTACCCCATAATAATTTGGGCAAAAATGAACTAAACATGTTATGTTTGAGTAAGTTGCATGACCTCAAACACTGCTTGGGGTCACTGCCACTTCTTCATGCCCTCACATGCGGCTAAACACATTGCAGTGTGGGAAATAGAAAGTGAAACACATGAACACTCACGTTGATGTTGGAATTCAGCATGGTCTCAAAGTCCTCTGCAGAGATGGTAGGCACCTTGTTGATCAGGTCCATCAGGAAACGACCCACACTGTTGTCCGCTGTCGCCTTGCCAGACTGAGGAAGCATATCAACCACTCAGCCACTGGTACAGGGAGGGATCTGATTGGTTCATGTTTTGTGAATTAACCATTGTTTCGTGAATGAACCATTGTTTTACTTCCGACTCCGTTGTGCTTGTACAACTAGGTTCATGAGTATATGTGAACATATCTAGCAATTATGTTACATTGACACTGCTTTACTAATAAACTTTTAACAGCTTATTGATAAAATAAATACTGATGGGTTTGAAAGAGCTGAGTAATAGTAGCCTGACGTCCCCAGACTAATTAGCGAATGTGTCAATTCTATTTCTAAAAGGTCAGCGACCAAAATGCATCTAGACACCATTTGATAGACCTACAGCCAATCCGACCAATGTAACATGTGACAAATCAGCAGCGGCCACCTCTGTTGTCAATTAAAATGCCTCACAATCAAATGTTGTGCTTGCTAATTTTGCAATTGTGTTTGTTCAGTGTCAACCTGGCAACCCGTGTGAGCTTGGGAAGGGATCAGACAACTCTCAGATATTGTGAATATGGATTGCAGTTCCCATTTGAAATGCTTGGTGTCAATGTTACTTATTGTTTAATTATAAAAATACGAACACCAAATCCAAGCTCATTTCTGTTAAATGAGCGTCATTTGGCCTACACTAGCAAAACTACCAAGTACTCCCTTCTGTGAAAGTAGATTGACCTGATGCTATGCTGATTGTTGTTGCTCCGAACCTACATACAATTACAAATCCTTTCACAGTGATTTGTGTCACACCATACCATCTCACTCTTTCTTGCCCATTCGAGGATACTTACCAGCACATCCTCAATGTAGGTGAGAACGGTGGCGAGCATGTCCTGCACCCTGGATGCTGAGCCACCCACCTGCGACAGGTCCGAGGTCAGGCCCTTGGTGCGGCTGGGAGTCACACGCGTCCTCTGCAGGAGGTCCACTGGAACACACAGCACTAACGCATGACAAACCCTACTACCCTACAACTTCATCATCGGCCAATAACCACAGAGTACACTTTTGTCTAAGTTAATACATGCATCACATGCCAAGCGGCGCGAGTATACTTTTTTAAAGGCAGCTTTGGTGGAAAGAAGAGGCATTGGTGTTTGGCATTCTTACCGCCTATCCTCTCAGTGTCGTAGTAGATGTATTTCACACTCAGTGGGGTGAACATCACACCGACCGTCTTGCCTGGCACGCCCATCTGAGCGCTGTACCGAAACAACAATAAGAAGACACTTGATTAATCCCATGAGGGAAATCAAGGTGTTACAGCATCACTTACAGAAAAGACAGCTCTGTACCAGTTCAGGGGAGAAAATTAGGTACAGTTCATTAGGGGAAAATTTAAGAATGAGATGTGAAATATATAGGGATGCATGATAATTTTTTTTTTAAACCGATACCCAATAACTTTCAGCTCCTAAAGGCCGATACCGATACCAATAACCGATAACACACACACATATATATGATCATGACATTGTTGCTCAGACATCAGTAGAATCAACGGGGGGTTTAGGGGGGCGGGCTTGCAAGGGGCATGATATGACGTAGGGTCCACGACAGCCCCTGTCACTCAGGTGTGTTTTGGTCTGACCGCAGACAGCAATGGAGGCAGAATGGGCAGAACTCATCGCGATCATCTTAAATGTTGCTGCAGCGATGTATCATATATTCCGTTGCATCCACAACATCCATATCAATCAACGAAAGATTGGAGCATTGAAGTCAAAGACAAATAGAAGAAACGACGAATAAGAAAGGCGTCGCAAACGGCTGCATTACTGGAGAAAGTCTTTTTTGCTTCATTTCACATCTAACAAACACTGGGACAAATGTAGTTGATTTCTGTGTTTAACTGAGAAAATGGGTAGTGGAAGGCCAGGACCCTATAATGTTCAGCTAACTGTTGTCAATAAGTGTTACGAGAGTTAGCCCGTGTGTGTGTGTGTGTGTGTGTGTGTGTGTGTGTGTGTGTGTGTGTGTGTGTGTGTGTGTGTGTGTGTGTGTGTGTGTGTGTGTGTGTGTGTGTGTGTGTGTGTGTGTGTGTGTGTGTGTGTGTGTGTGGACGAGCGAGGAGAGCGAGCAGTAGCGTGTGTCAGTTTAGTGAAGTAATGAACGAGTCTGGTTGTCTCTGTGCCAATGTGTACTGTAAAGTTAGTGAATCTAAGAATAAAGTACACAGTCTTTCAATAATCGGCAGCCGCTTCATTCTGACCATATTCCGACCTATAAGCAGACCCACTGCCGGTCAAAGGGAAGGGTGTTACCCCCGAGAGAACATCGACGTCTCCCCTGTGCTCTTGACTACGGTCTGGGAGCCAACAGCAGGAAAGGTGTAACATAATAATAAAAATAAACGTTTTCTATATACGCATGCAGCTGTGAACTCATGTATTGTAATTGATTGTATGATGTGTACTTTTAGGGTTACGATAAGACCTTTCATTTAGCATTAGTGGGAGCGGGGCGCTGAAATTATATAGGCTATGTTATCGGGGCTATTTGTCATGATATCGGACTTATCGGAATGACGTAATAATTTCTGTTATCGGCCCGATGATTATCATGCACCCCTAGAAATATATACATATACAGATGGGGTTGAAAGAGCAGTAAAATAAATAATAGAAGAAAATACATAGATTTACAACCATTGAATTAGCCATTGTCTGGTAACATTGACACATCTAAACGAAATAAGGCTATATACATTATCAATCAATTTACAAGTTTCCTGTTAAGAGGAGGAAAATAACAGACCCTTCAGAGGCACCGTCATTGATCATTTAAAAATAAATGGGACCACTTAACAGTGAAACGGACATACCTGACATAGGCACGGATGTTCATCTTGCCGCTCTGCAGGGCAGTGTCCACAGTGAGGTGGATGGGGTTGGTGGCCTCACGGCTGTAATACTCATGGATCAGAACAGAGTGCTCTGTGATGTCAAACCCGGTGGCATACCTGTTCAAAATGGGTGATGTTTTAGGGTGAATCATAAAACCTTCATGTTCAAAAACAGGGATAACACAGCATGTACTGCTTCTCCCTCAGAGCTTAGTTCGCAGACAAAGCCTCTTCTCACCATCCAATGATGACCTCGCTGGGCGACACCCTCTTGTGGAGCTCGTACATGTTCTTGGCAAACTCCATGTCCACAGCAACCTGTAGTTAGAGAATTGGCATGGTTTCCCAATTCCATTCATAAAAGCAGTTTCTCATACAAGTATCACCAACATAAACGCCCATTATGCATTCTGATGTAAAAGCACAATACGATTACTAATCATTTAGCAATAACGTACCTCATCCTCCGACTCATTGTGGGGGACGGAGAAGCAGTTGGTCACCTCCACCGAGTGCTTTTCGATGGTACCTGAGAGGACAGTGGGGATAGCATCTATTAGTATGGCTCAACTCGCCCTACCGGCTAACTGGCTACACAATTGCAGGCGAATATCGCTACACGATTGACCCCGTACATCCCGCTAAGATGTACAAAAAAGTAGCCCTAGACGTGTTGGTTTGACGGCACATATGTTTCGCATTTAACGAATAACGTGAAACAGCTGTTAATAGGTATTGTTAGCTCGCATCTGCTAACTGGCCGTCCAGATGTACTGCACTGATACGGGAGAACATGCGTTAGCAAATGAGCTAATACCAGCTAGCTGCCCATCACTTATTCCCGCTGATCCCGATCTGCCAGAAGCCCGACCTTTTTTAAAATATAACGTCTACCTAATAATGTTCCGATGACACGGCTGGCCCCCTCATTTCGACGCTCGTAAGAGTCGCCGATTGAAGCAAGAACAACAGGGTGAATTTTCACCGCTGGCCCGTACACCGACATCTTGAAAGAGGAAGACGAGCCGTATCGAATGTTTTGATTGGTGGGACAAAGTGTGGGGGGAAATGTTTACATTGCCGCCTAGTGGTCGGAGTGCAGATAAACTATCAGCCAATATTCCATTATAGTGATTATAAAACAGTGCAGTTTAGACTGTGTTTAACACTGATAGGCCATGTATTAGGTCATCTCTTAAAGCACATTGAAATTGTGGGTTTATTATTAGAAATATTGAAAAACTGATCAACCATAACAATATGAAACACAAATGTATAGGAATAAAAATTACAAGTCCAAAATCTCAACAAAAAGTAACTTATTAATGAATGGAAAAAAATTATACACAAGAAATGTAGCTAAACTCCCATAAGCGTGACGGCAGTAATATTCCTAGGGGCTGGGTCTGTGACAGCATCCTCCAGTCCTGGCTACCTGCGCAGCTGCCGGCGAGCTTCTCGTCTCGGATGAGGGGAACGATGCTCTCCACGGTTATCGCGTGACCACCATTTATCACATTTGGAGCCGGGCACAGGTTGTAGTATCTGCCTGCTATTTTCTACCTTTTCAATAGTTATTTATTTACTCATTCGGGGATTTCCCGGATTTTAAAAAACAAAACACGGAGCGGTCGCTTGTGCGATTGCCTTTTGTTTCCTGGAGAAGCGGACAGGGGGGTGAACCGTGATGCTGCATCGCTCGCCCACCCGAACAGAGCGCTGGTAAACAGAAGACATGGATCTCATTGACGCGAAAGTGGCCATTCCTGTTCGCTCTAAAATCACATTGTCCGTTGTTTAACGATAAGCTCTCCTCTACATGGTGATTCGCTGCTGAACAGGTAAGCTATTTAGGCCTTTGGGTACCTTGCTAATAATGCACGCGTGTACGTTTGTGTGTGTGTGTGTGTGTGTGTGTGTGTGGGTTGTCTGACAGACAAGGTGACTGTATGTGTTTATTTTTATTCATCTGTCATGCGTAATAATGCGTCATGCTGATTGTCGATACCAGTTCCCCCAGAACGCCTCCTATTGCTTATCAATGGCCTTATATCAAAGGCAGCTCAATTAGAGTGGCCAGTGGCTTTAATAGTCTATTACAGACACTCTGAGGATTACATAAGCAGAGACTAACCTCAATAGCAATTTAAAACACAAATCAAAACAATTAAACAAGATGTAAATAACGCGCTCTATTACTCGCTCTCTCTCTCACACACACACACACACACACACACACACACACACACACACACACACACACACACACACACACACACACACACACACACACAAACACACACACACACACACACACACACACACACACACACACACACACACACACACACACACACACACTCCTCTTTCGCACACGCACTTAAATTAGGCTGCATGACCCTCGGCTCTTAATCAAACATTCAACACTGTAAGTACTATATATATAATGCTATTATAATAATACTATATATAGTACTCTCTTAACTATATATATATTACTATAATATTACTATAGTATTATAATAGTACTAAAGCTAAAAGTACTGAAAGTGCTATTCTTATTGGGCATATATTCTCCTCACTACTTCCCTGACAGGGGACTGAACAAATAGTGTAGTCGTCATCTCTTCTCACAGTCATTTGTACTCTTTACCATTCGTTTTACTCACTCCCTTACGTTTACATGATTTGCTGATGGGCTCATAGGAGTGCTGAATTTGCACAGGCGTAGGTGTAGTAGTTAATTTCCAGAAGGACAAGTCAGCATGCGGCAGTCTCTATAAGCTATGGCGCTGACGGAGAGGGGCCGCATGAGCGAGAATCCTCAGAGAACCACGTGTCACCATTACCGATGAGTCGGGAATCAACATGACAGGAGCAACACTTAATCAATGGCAACAATGTCAAATGACCCTTTGTCTCCTCCCCCCTTTTTTATCTTCCAGGGCTCGCTTTCGAGGGAAACAAATGGTGCAAGCAGTCGCCACCGGACAGCGCCGGCCATAAAAGAGGACCATTAATAACACAATTATACACTTGGACACACACACAAGAAAACACACATACAGAGAGAGAGACACACACACACACACACACACGTACACACACGGACGTACACACACACACACACACACACACACACACACAAACGGAGCGACTGCCACGCTCACGCACACACACACACACACACACACACACACACACACACACATCATAATGGCACTAGAGAACTCTGTCTTCCACGCACGTCCCGAGTCCCTCTCCCTGCCATTGGATGGAGAGAGGGGAGGAGTGGGGGACGGGCCGGACCACCACGACACCAAGGGGGAGTCCTCCGTTCTGCTCCCCACCATCACCACCAGCACCAGCAGCACCGCCTCCGCCCCCGTCCCGGGAGTCTTAAACCCATCCGAGGAGCTTGGCCACGTGGTTACCACGGAGACGGACCCATCGCCTGTAGAAGCGGCAGTGGAGGCCGAGGACACGCCGCCCTTGGCCAAGGTCAAGAGGTCGTTCCAGTCCAAACTGGCGGAGCGGGAGCTCAACGCTAACACGCAGCAGCCCAAGAAGATCCGGGTGGTGGAGAAGGAGCGGGGTCGCTTCGGCTGGGGTGAGTTCCCCTGAGTGCAGGGCCTGTTCACACACACACACCCTATCCTGGGAGGCATGGAGCTCAGGAGGTAGAGCGGGTTGGCTGGTAACCGCATTAAGGTTGTTAGTTCGATCCCCGGCTCCTCCTAGCTGGGTGTGGAGGTGTCTCTGAGCAGGGCACCTAACCCTAAATGCTGACACCACTGACACCGCCGTCGGTGTGTGAATGTGTGCATGAATGGGAGAATTGAAGGCAATATTGTGAAGCGCTTTGGGGCCTCTAGTTACAAAAAAGCGCTATATAAATGCAGTCCATTTACCATTTACCATCCTTTTAATGAACCCGCAGGTCTAGGTCCATCGATGGGCCCATGAGCCCCTCTTTGTCCCGCCTTAAAAGTTTTGCAGGCCCATCTGTTTGCATATACGGGACCTCTATTTATATACACAAGACCTTTCAAACCCTTTAAATTGTATCATCATCAAATAGCTATATTTCATTGGATACCTCCGATCCCATATGCAACGCGTGTTGTCAAACCACAAATTTAAGCACTTGCTGGCAAAATCCCAGGTCCAGAAGGTTCCAGGACGTGTAATCAGTCAGTGGAGTCGAGTTCACTCCGTAAGGCTATAACGTTTGATTGGATATCATTAACACTTGATTTGCGACTTGGGTTTGGGTAGCAGCCTAATCCAATGTTATTTTCATGATCACTTGGTGCCTTGTCAAATAGACAGTAAGTAGTATGGTTAATGATACTATCTACAGTTGAGGTTTAAAGGCTGCACTGAGCAGGAACAAAAGTATTGTTCTTTCATTTCCAAATGAAATGATGAAATGAGTATTTATAGGAAAGAACATGTTGCACTAGTCCCTGAGGTTAGATATACCTCTTCTGAGCAAATCATGCTCAGAAAGGTCCACAGAATCACCAAATCACCCAAAACAACAAATAAAAAATCACTTTTTGTCAGGTTTTGGTCTTTCTCTGTCTTTAGCCCTTCTTTCTCTCCTAAGCAAAGCCACGTATCGGTGTTGTATATGCACAACTTACACTTGATAACTAACTGGACAATACATCTATGATAAAGCAATACTGTTTTTTTCTTCCCTTTTTGCCTGCATGTCCCACCAAAGGAAGAGAGTCCTCGACTGACGATCAATCGGATCACATATCTTTTCTTTCTGACTCTCTCCCCTCCACACTCACCCTCTGTGTATCGGTTACACAGGGACACACGTGTGGACATCTTTTCTCTTCTCCTGACTGCAATAGCTGTGATTTCCACTCTTGGCACATTCTCCAGTGTCCTTCCATTCCGTCTGACTGTGAGCTGACCTTTAAATGAATTAGAGCTGTTTCCCATTCCAGCCTTCTTTTGTTTTGTTTTTTCCTCAGTGACCAGTCAGTTTTTGTCAGTGACGAGACAATCCAGAATATTCCATGCAACAACTAGCAGGACAAAAGCGTCCCATCTCATGTTGCGTAACTTTTCGTACAGAAGCAGGCAAAGTGGGGGCACTTAAAGAATAGTCCAAATTTAGTAGTGGCATTTTGCATGGCGTCCCTATAATTTGTCACTTCAACACAGAGTTGTGTGGCCCCTTCTCCCTCCCCTTATCTTTTGTCACCGCGAGTGAGTTAGGTTCACAGTGTTATTCCCAGGAAATATCTAACAGCATATCAGTTCCTCTATTATTCAGTTTCATATTCAGACGTTTAAAGAATGGTGAAGTGTAGTCAAGGCGACGCAGCGATTCACCACGTGGTCGTCATGTGAGTTCGCCGACAATAGCCCGAGAAAAAAAGCAGGAAAACAAGCGCTATCGATCTGCCCAGCCGACCATCACTCCATTCATTAGACTAGACTTAGTCTTGTGTTGCCAAAGAGGTCTCTCTCTCTCACTCTCTCTCTCTCTCTCTTTCTCTTGCTCTCTCTCTCTCTCTCTCTCTCTCTCTCTCTCTCTCTCTCTCTCTCTCTCACTAGACTACTAGAAACATAAACATCAATAGAGGGGTCGTTGAGGCACAACTGGGCCGCTGTTTGTCAGGCTCCAGGGTCAACACCGATTCACATCCCCCCTCCAGAATTATGATATTAAAGGGATTTCTCTCTCGTTGTCATCAAGGCCGGACCACATATATCAACCACTTTAAAGAGTTCAATCGTATGTATGGGAAAGAACACTGTCAGAGCTAGCCTTTCCATGTTGGAAAGTGTGGGACACAGCATTGATTGATTGTGTCAAGAATCGCCTACTGCTCAGGAAGACGTCTTGATTGACAGTGATGACAGCCAATGAGAATCGTGTCCTCACTTTCCTTCAGTTGCTCTGTGTATCAGACGTTCAGGACGATTCAAATGGTGACATACTGCCTAGGAACAGAAGAGGCTTGAGACCATCTAGAGGCAAACCCGACCAGCCATTTGCATAATAATGGAATATTGGACTTTAATAAATTCTATGTCACTTGTCACCAATGTTGCCACAGTGGCTCTCTGCGGACCAGTTCTGCGCATGAAGCTATCTCTCTATTTCAGAGTCATGCTTCCACAGTATTAAAGAAAAGCCTGTTTTGATCGCAGGGGGTCTTAAAGAACATGTCGCTCATGGTGTCGCACTGCAAACTAGAGCAGGCATTGTTCTCACCAGCGAAACAGCGGCGGAAACCGCATGAGCCAGATTTTAACTGGGTGTCTGTCTCCTTTGAGGAAAGGTACCACTTGTTCCAAGGAGACGCAGATAAAGATATGTTTTCTTTTTTTATATATATACTCTCCCGCTACACTCCAGTGCTCCGTGATATTCTGCCTTATTTGTTCTCCATCCGTGGTGCGTCGTCTTGTATTTATTTATTTATTTGAATTTCAACTGACTATTTTTATTGCTTTTGCTTTCCTTGTGTCACAAGGCTGGCGGGCTGAGCGCATATCTCCCTCCATCTCACTCCTCTCTCTTGCACACCTTCTCCTGCTTCATGCCACTAAGCTGCCTTCATCCCTTATCGTCCACGACTGTTGGCAGCTTTAAGACCACCCTGCCATATTTCTTTTCAAAACCATCTTCACAGGTCATAAAAAACAAATTCCCGTATTGACATTTCCAGTTAGCCATGCCAATGGTCTTGTGAATACATCTCAAAAGCAAAAAAAGATATTCATTGCAGTACATTTCTAGAAGTGTCCATTTCCTCCAGTCGGTCCTCATGGTTTGTAACAAACTCCCTTCCTCATCCTCATCCTCGTCCTCTTCGCTATGCTGTATTCACCACTGACAATTTCCAGCTGGCCATGCCAATGGCCTCCTGAACACCAATGCTCGCCTCAAATCAAATAAAAAAAACATGCACTGCAACACGCAAATCAAAAAAAGTTGAAATACTGATACATTTTTCTTTGAGGTACATTCCTAGGTATCAGCCTCCGGTTCATCCCCATGACGTGTAACAAACTCCCCTTCTCCTCCTCCTCCTCCTCCTCCTCCTCCCTACCTCCCCCCCACCCCCTGGTCTCACCCCCGGCCAGGCCGCAAGCGCCGCAAGCGCCAGCGCTACGTGGAGAAGAACGGCCGCTGCAACGTGCAGCACGGCAACATGCGCGAGACCTACCGCTACCTGACGGACATCTTCACCACCCTGGTGGACCTCAACTGGCGCTGCTCGCTCTTCGTCTTCGTCATGGCCTACGCCGTCACGTGGCTGTTCTTCGGCGCCATCTGGTACCTCATCGCCTACGTCAGGTCAGTGGAGGGGGAGAAGGAGGCGTGTGAGCGGGATGGCGCCGTGTTTGGTGAGGATGTATTTCACTGTACGTCACGATGGATTGTGGTCCACACGCCATGGCCCTCGCCGTTGGCCAGGGGTTCCCGGCTGCGAGGCAAGGCTAGGAAGACCTCGAAGTGTTGATTTAGTATGTATTCCTGGACATGTGTTTCAGCCTCGCCAGTGAGCAAGTGATACAATATGTCAAGTTGTTTACTAGTTATTATTTCTAATTGAGTGGATTCTTATTAGTCATTACTCCGTGTAGTGCGAGTTCTCGCTCTTTTTTTTCAATGCATCGTTTTGACAAATGATGCAATTGTCCGTCTGATTTTCACGAGTGTGTGTGGCCGCGCGGTACCATCTCGACTGCTTTCCCGGCTCTGTGTGGAAAAAAAATGTGAAAATTGCTCATCACATATCCTATGACTAATGTGCATGAAACATGTTTTCATAATCATTCCCTACAACTCGACGCGGGCGTGCCATCGCCGCAAATGAGTCAACAGTGCCGGAGTTTCAGCCCCGACACAGCCGTTATGAGCTCACACAAATATGTTGACACAAAGACGTAAATGTTACAGCAGCCGTTCAGGAGCGGGGGATACACTGATGGCTGGGGCTCACCACGGGCTGGCTGAGAATGCGGCGTCAAGGACAACAGAGATAAACACACACACACACACACACACACACACACCGCTGCTCCCTAGTTGGCTCCCGTGCTGCGCCAAACACAGCCTTTGTTTGGACCTATTTTCTGCGCTCGTTTTTTGGAACAAGGTCACCGTGACTGGAGCGCAGACCCAAGTGAAGGCTCAAGGACACGGGCTGCAGGTTAACCCCTTCACCACCACTCCCCTTTTTCACGTCAGTTATAAGCCGATACAACAAACGCATTCATTGGAAATGTTCATTATAATTGACGGCTTTAAAACAAAGAACAAAGAAGCTCAATGAGAATTAATATTATATTATTTTAGTGAAATAGGCAGTATTGTTGTTTTTCAAATTGCTAGTTAAAGCTATCTTGGGAACCAGAAGAATCTGTGAGCTCACGTTTTATTTTCTCTGGTGTATGTGTCTGGCCCCCCTTCTCCAAATATCCAGCAGACCTGGCCCGGGTCGGGCCAATCACAACCGCTTATCTGATATGGGACAGGTTTCATTCAATCACTGTACAGAGGAGCAACCTTTGGGGGCGCTGTTGAGCCATTTTAATAAACAACCCAGAAGTGTCACACCTTTTAATGCTCTGATTGGTTGTAGGTCTATCCAGGCAAGGTAGATACCCCTGACCAACCACGGTACAGATGTCCTGATTGGTCGAAAATGAACAGGGAGTGGCTGCAAGCTCGGTCAACTCAAAACAGATCTTCTCACAGCACATTCAACTCACTAATAGCAGAAGGGTGGCTATTCACTTTCTAAATAATTACACTCAAATTATAGCTCTTGAATCCTTCCTATAGCCCTGCATTTAATATATACTCGTGTGGCGCGTACCTTTTACTCAATGTTGGACTAATACAATCAAAGCAAAGAACATTCCTTTTTGTTATTCTGTATTTTAGTATGTATGTCTAACTGGATAACATATCTATTATGAAATACAACTGTGTTGGCCAGGACACAATCCAGTGCCTCCCTTCTAAATATAGCCCCTTATTTACACCCACTCTATTTTTACATTTTCTCACCCCCCTCCTCTGTGGCTGTTAATCCCCCCCCCCCCCACCCCCCTCTCTCGCTCTCTCTCCAGGGGTGACCTGGACCACCTGGAGGACGAGACGTGGACGCCGTGCGTCAACAACGTCAACGGCTTCATCTCCGCCTTCCTGTTCTCCATCGAGACGGAGACCACCATCGGGTACGGCCACCGCGTCATCACCGACCAGTGTCCCGTGGGCACCATCCTGCTGCTGCTGCAGGCCATCCTGGGCTCCATGGTCAACGCCTTCATGGTGAGCAGCCAATCAGAGGGGAGAGGAGAATAGGCCCTCGTGGTGGGCAGCAAATTAGAAGGAGAGGGGAATAGGTCCTCGTGGCGGGCGGCCAATCAGAATGAGAGGAGAATAGGCCCTCATAGCGGGCAGCCAATCAGAGTGAGAGGAGAATAGGTCCTTGTGGTGGGCAGCCAATCAAAAAGGAGAGGAGAATAGGCCCTTGTGGTGGGTAGCCAATCAGAAGGAGAGGATAATAGCCCCTCTTGGGAAGCAGCAAATCATTGAATTTGGTCTTTTTGTGTTTGTAATGTCCGGTTAAATGTATGTTGCTTGGTTTTTGGTCTTCCTTTTTGTCTTTTTTGTGATGTTGCAAATAGAGTTGCTGTAATGCAAGAAACACTAAAGTATTATCTAACCGTATCATATCGTGGAAGGAGAGGAGAATAGGCCCTCGTGGTGAGCAGCCAATCAAAAAGGAGAAGGCACTGTGCCTTCATGGTGAGCAGCCAATCAAGGAGAGGAGAATACAGGCCAGTGGTGGTAGGCCCTCCCAACCAAATCCAAGGAGAGATGAACATAATGATTAATTAAACATGGCAATAATTAATTCAGGTTAAGGGAAATAGTTACATGTACATTTTTTTCTCACGCTAGTTAAGGCTGTTCAGAAATTGTCTAAGAAATGTGTCGACTGTTGACATTTGACATGAACAGCCTTAACTAGCATGAGAAAAAAATGTACATGTAACTATTTCCCTTAACCCGAATTAATTATTGCCATGTTTAATTAATCATTATGTTCATCTCTCCTTGGATTTGGACCCTTGGCTCACATCAGAACCCGACCCATTGGTACCACTGTCCCAAACCACTGTCCACCCCAGCCCCCATCCCCCAACCCTCCTTATCCTACATCCAAGTAGCTGTAAAACAAACCAGGAAAAATAGATTGACCAAACTGATCTCTCTCTGGGGATTAAGGTTGAGTCCATGTGTCTTTTTTTGGAAACGAAGAGTGTGCAAAACAGTGTACGGAGGCATTCAATCCAATCCCCGACCACGGCCTTCTGCCCGGTCTCCAGAAGCTGCTGTTGACTTTGAAGATGCCGTAATGAAGCGTAATTCCTCACGGCGACGAACACAACTTGCCATGCAGCCAGAACCACAGTTCTGTCTATTCCTAACCTGGAACGATGCCCCGCTTGTCACTGAGAGTACACTGTGTGGGCTGCTCCAACCAACACAAGCACATGCGTACAAGAAAGCCCAGAGAAACACGGAGGAAGGCACAACGTTATTCAGATGCACAATGTTTACTGGTTGTCCTTTTCTGTTTTTTAAATAAGTTAAAAGGATGTGATGTTTTGGTCAACAAGAAAGTTGGAACTTACTCATCCATAGATGGTAAACCACTTTGTGAACTTTGCTTTAATTCCAATATAAATTGCAAATTGCAAATAACAAAAAATGTTTTATTATAATTATAAAAATGATTAACTGCTAGGTTGCAAAGCCTAACAAATAAACAACTATATATATATAGATATAATAAACCCAGAAAGGGCTTGTTCTATTCAAAATCCTCTTCTCCTCCCTTTCCTCTTCCTCTTCCTCCTCTTCTTCCTCCTCCTCCTCCTACCCCTCCTCCTCTTCCTCATCTTCCCCTTCCTCCTCCTCCTCCTCCCCCATCCTCCTCCTCCTCCTCCCCCATCCTCCCCCCCTCCTCCTCCTCCTCCCCCATCCTCCTCCTCCCCCATCCTCCCCCCCATCCTCCTCCTCCTCCTCCTCCCCCATCCTCCTCCTCTTCCTCCTCCCCCTTCCTCCTCCTCCCCCTCCTCCTCCTCCTCCTCCTCCCCCTCCCCCTCCCCCTCCCCCTCCTCCCCCTCCTCACCCAGGTGGGCTGCATGTTTGTGAAGATATCGCAGCCCAACAAGCGCGCCGAGACGCTGGTGTTCTCTAAGCACGCCGTCATCTCCCTGCGCGACGACAAGATGTGCCTGATGTTCCGCGTGGGGGACCTGCGCAGCTCCCACATCGTGGGGGCCAACATGAGGGCCAAGCTCATCAAGTCCAAGCAGACCCAGGAGGGTGAGGCGCACACACACACTCACGCGCACACACACACACACACACACACACACACACACACACATTTATACAGTCTATGGTGTGCACACATACACACACGCACACACACACACACACACACGCACACACACACACACACACACACACACACATTCTATACAGTCTATGGCGCACATGTACACACACATATTCTATACAGTCTATGGAACACACACACACACACAAACACACACACACACACACACACACTTACTGTACACTGTCCCGATCCCTAATTCCAGATTAAATAATAACGATAAGTCGATTTATTTCCCTTTTCACAAACTCAAAACGCTGTTCAGGGTTGGAATATAAGGTCCACTCTTCGCGAACTAAATGCCATATACTACATACAAAACAGCAGAACATAAATGAATAAAAGTACATTGAGTATGATATTAAACACACAATACATATACATTCACCTTTGCTACAGGAGAAAAGATGCCATGCAAAATAAATAATTTTTTTGTGAATTTCTCTGCAGTCAAACTGTCACTTACCATAGTCAAGAACAAACAGCATAAAACAAGAGGAAGACATACAGCATAAAGACTTAATAGTCCCTTAACCATCTCATTGTATATTCACATACATCTCACATACTGTATAGGTCCATACAAGGTGCAAGTATAGCGCTGCTGGCCCCAAATGTGCATTGTGCATTATGCTAACCAATGAGTCAATGAATCAATACTACCCGGTCGACAAAATGAACGCATACGGAAGCCAGAACGCTTCCGTTGCCAAGATCTCATCGTGTTGCCTATAGATTCTGCATTTGTTTTCAGATATCTGCTCCTAGAGATTATCAATGACTTGATCTACGAGTTGGTACGGTTGCTGTCCATGGTGCTGAAATCCTTCTACTCCTGTGATGATTATGTTTCATCGCAGCCTTGCAGCCTCTCCTCCCGTCCCGCTCCTATACCCTGTTCCTCTCCGTCCTCTCTCCAGGTGAGTTCATCCCGCTGGACCAGACGGACATCAGCGTTGGTTTTGAGACGGGGGACGACCGTCTCTTCCTGGTCTCGCCATTGGTCATCTCCCACGAGATCGACGCCCCCTCTGCCTTCTGGGACATGTCCCAGGGCCAGCTGGAGAAGGAGGACTTTGAGATCGTGGTCATCTTGGAGGGCATGGTGGAGGCCACCGGTAAAGGCCCTGCTATTCTTCTTTGTTCAGGTTTTCTTGTTTTTTTCTTTTGGTAAGGTGTTCCATTCTAATAGTCAATGGGGAACGTGGCTACAGGTATGTGAAATACAAATCTTCTTGTAAACAAAAAGAAAAATGTTAGGAAAGCTACCAATGGAATCAAAACAGAAAGGCAGACCATGGTGGTCGATTATATATGCATATCATACTATTAGGTGTAATTTGAAGATTTTTGACAGCGATGGGTTTGTACATTGTTGTGTGTGTGTGTGTGTGTGTGTGCCTGTGCCTGTGTGTGCATGTGTGTGTGTGCCTGTGCCTGTGTGTGCGTGTGTGTGTGTGCCTGTGCCTGTGTGTGTGTGTGTGTGTGTGTGTGTGTGTGTGTGTGTGTGTGTGTGTGTGTGTGTGTGTGTGTGTGTGTGCGTGTGTGTGTGTGTGTGCCTGTGCCTGTGCGTGTGTGTGTGTGTGTGTGTGTGTGTGTGTGTGTGTGTGTGCAGGTATGACGTGCCAGGCGAGGAGCTCGTACCTAGCAGAGGAGGTGCTCTGGGGCCACCGGTTCAGCCCCATGATGTCGCTAGCCGAAGGCTTCTTCGACATCGACTACGGGGCCTTCCACCACACCTTCGAGGTACGCCTGTTTTAAAGAGATGGTATATATAATTTGAAAAAGATTTGGTTAATTTACAAAGAAAAGTCCTTTCCTTAGAGAGTACAAGTGGAAACATTCTACACAAGGCAGTAACCTATACCATGATAACCTTTGATGGTAACCCACATACCACACATTTCAATTTTGATGCAAACAACCACAATCTCAGACACAGATGGATCTTATGAATCTGTATAATAAATGTGTATAAAATTGTATCCAATTATTAGTTACTTGGCTACAATGAAAAAAAATTCAAGTGTATTTTAAAATTCTTGCCAAGAGGATTCTTTGGGTAATCGGACCACCCTCTTGCATCCCATTGTCCAGGTGGACACACCCTCTTGCTCGGCACGAGAGCTCTCATTGGCCGCAGCCCGGCGCGAGGCTCACCTGTACTGGTCGATATCCAGCAGGCTGGACGAAGAGCCCACTCTGGCCAACCAGGCAGCCAAGCAGCCGGACAGCAGCTCAGCCGACGGGAAGGAAGGGACAGTGCCTACCTTTGTGGTGGGCTCCATCACAGGAATCCAGGAACAATCAGTACTCGGGGAACTTAACGGAAGTGTCACCACTGACCAATCAGAATCAGAGGCCTGAGCTATAGAGAATGTCCACGATGCTGTGGATCAGTGGTGTATCCCACGATAGATTCTGAATTCCCAGCAGGGATCGTTTAGAGGGAAATGGTTTATTTGGGTTTGTCCGGTTGTCCATGTCATTCCATAAGCAGGCAGTATACTACAAACCGAGAGTCCTTGCACCAGAACAGGGCAAAAGTTAAGTTAAGCAAGCGCAAATACATAGCGAGTACCTGAAAGCGGTTGTAGTCAAGGGAGAAATACTTTGGAATTTCTTCCTTTTGAAATATCCGCTATGTACTTAACACTGAGGAAATCTCCTGGAAATAACTCTGTTTCTTTGAAATGCCTATTTCTGTTTTTAAAACTCACCGTTTCTTTGTCGGTTGTGGTATACTGCCTAGTGTATGTCAGCAGACAAAGAGAGATAGATTTGTTGAGATCTTAAGAGATTTTCTTGGAATTCTCTGATATTGATCTTGTGTGTGGTTATGCGTGTGCGTGTGTTACATGTAACATCCCTTTTTCAGTTTTTTTGGTTGCGATGCTGGCTCCGATCTTCATCACCCTTGCCTATATCAAATTTCTGATGACAACACTATGCTTCAGGTTGGGGTCCAGGATACAACCATCGGGTCAGCCAAGACCGTATGTTCAACTGGACCGGGTTTGTAGACTGAGAATGTATAGACTATGAACTAAAAGTAGCCTATTTTGTCGCCAGTTTGAATGGTACACAGGGTCTTCAAAGTCTTCAGAATAAAGTGTTCCAAGTTGTGTTCTTCTAGATAGTGATAGTATAGGTAATGGTTTGTATAGACACCTGCTATGATATTAAGGAAGTAAGCTAACATCACAGGCTACCTTAGAGTCACCTAGAGTCATCACAATCAGTGATTGGTCCAAAAGGTCTTCTACTATCATACAGGTGTAACCAATAGTCGCGCTGTGATCGTTCACATATCAAACTTTGTTTAATCTGTCTTTTTGATCTCAGTGGCTTTAGGAAAACATTGACAACTTATTGCTTTTTATTTACATATGTGTCTTTCCTATGAGACATTTGGTTGACATTTGGTTGAATATTTCCTTGAGGGAAAGGCACATTTTATGTTTGTTACTGTTTGCAAACGTTCGCTGGCGTTCCTGGCGGCACTCACGCTCTAGAATACGCCCCAGTCTCTGACCTTCAACATGCACATGAGTGTATAGTTATTTTTCATAAGT
Organism: Micromesistius poutassou; assembly: GCF_964030765.1. Taxonomy (NCBI): domain Eukaryota; kingdom Metazoa; phylum Chordata; class Actinopteri; order Gadiformes; family Gadidae; genus Micromesistius; species Micromesistius poutassou. The sequence continues at coordinate 7,216,630 of NC_140286.1, forward strand.
TGGTTATTTTTGTGACGTTTTTGTTCTCTGTACAATCTGTGTAGCACAAGGAGTAGTTACTTCTCTTTTGACGGTTACTTTTCTTTGTTATGTTGGTTCTCTGCCGTGTGAGAATTACAAGCACTAACAGAATAGACGCCATCTTGCTCACTTTTAGCCCAAACCGTTAGCTTCTGCTGCTTTGTAAACATGAGCCTTTTTACTTGATGTTTTTAATATTGAATATAAGACCCCTATTAGAAAGAATAAAGTACACTATATTCTCTATATTCAAAAACACATGTCTCAGCCCTGTTTATTTTCTTTCACGTAAACTATTTTACTAAGATGCAAATCACGCTGCATGCTTTGTTTTTAAAATACTATAACAAACATTAAGATAGTTGTATGTATTTTTGATACACATAATGTACAATAAATACTAACCTTAACGGGTTGATAATTTCTTGTTGATAATGAATGACGTGATAATCAACTGTGCCAATTTAACCAATGTGCTACTGCAGCAGTTCTTGAGATCTCACAGTCTATTTATTTTGATAATTACTATTATTATATGCATGTATGGGCGTTTGTAGCCGATGAAGCCCCATGGAAAGGATATTAATAGGCCTTAAGTCCTCATACAACATTAAACGGTAAAGATCCAGTAATAGAAAATGCACACTGTGCCTTTGCTTTCCTCCATTCCTTAATTGAAGTTTTGGTCATTAAGTATATAATAACCACTGTACAGTTATTTATTTTATGTCTGAATGCATCTATCAAAATTATGCATCGTTATATTGATCGGGTTATCAGCATTGCCCCTGGGACAATCTCGAGAAATCAGGATACCGGTTACTAGGCAGAGTCCTGGATTAAGTCCGTCGTTGTGGCGATTCTTTACTTGGCCCCTAGATGGCGACACGGATCAGATGCTTGCTACTAGATGGTGTCACAGCCCTATTGGTCTATAATGAGTGGGGTCCCCGTCTTAGCTGTCTCCTAGGCAACCGGGGTTGGGGACAGGGCGATGGCAGACACTGTGTGAATGGAGGATAACAAGGTTTCCAGTCTGGATAAGGGATTTTAGTGTAACATAAGGGTTTATATGATCCTCCTCGGGCTGTGTTCTTCATGTTTGGGTGTGTGTGCAGCAGCCACTATAATATGTCCAGCTGTGATCTAAGATGGAGGCAATTTATTGGCTATATATATTAATGGAAATTATGATTAGTGCGCTGTTGTGGTTAACGACTTGACACTGCACACAAAAAATAGAACAGGGGAATTACAATAAAAAAAAAATTCTGACATAAAATGGGAGATGTTACAGAGGGGAAACAGTATAAAAAGGTGTCTGCTATGGGACAGTATTACCCACGTCCCGTCTGGGACTAAAAAAGGACCCCTTATCTTGTTGTGTCCTGGGACACTTCCGTAGCAGTCTTTTATAGAGACAATACCACGTAATTCAACAGATTTTATTTCACTCAATACTCTGGTCATTGTTGACCTTCTGTTTAACAGCATTATTATTATTATTATTATTATTATTATTATGAATGTATTGTTACCTATAACCTATGCAACAACAAAGCAAAGTTATAAGAAATGTATATTATTAGGTGTGCAAGTGAGAGGTCTCTGTGCATATCTTAGCGCTGTAAGGCCTCTTCACAGAGGTGTCGTGGTAGGGGTGAACACAGGTGTGTCCCATGATGTAATTATGGGAGCTTGCCTAACTACAGACCTGCTGAACTACGGCCATAACAAACTCACCGAGCTACACCTGTCTGTGCCCCGGTAACCTCAGATGAAGACCTCTACTGTAGACCTCTACATCGGATCAAATTTTAGAGTCTAGAAGATTGTGTCAAAAGACATTCCTGAGGCCAAATGGTACGTTTGGGTATAGGGTATTACAGGGTACATTCAATACCCTGTAATACCCTGTATCTGTTAGTAAAGCATTATTATACTGTAAATCAAATATACATTTTTTTTTCTCTGTTTTAATGTTAATGATAATCCCATAATGAAAAGCATGGTCAGACTTCAGCCCACCCTCACCTTCTCCACAACTTATCCCCTCCAGACTGGACCTCTGTAACAGCATCCATACGGTCCCCTCTCCAACCTCGACACCTTTCTAACCACTCACACTAACCACAGTACATCACACCCACCCTTTAACAACTTCACTGGCTCCCAATAAAGCAAAGAATCTCATCCACTTCACATTTATAACTCTCAGCAATCTTAAGCCCCCCCCCCACCTCTCCCCCACATACCTGATCAGCCTTCTCCACTAACCTCCTGTATCTACGCACTCGGACCAGAAACTGTACCTTGGGGGACAGAGCCTTCACCTGGGCTGCCCCAAACCTCTGGATCCCCCTCCCATCACACATCAGACTCACTCCAGCACACAAAACCCAACTCAAAATACCTCTTCAAAAGTGCATCATCTATATATGTGTGTGTGTGTGTGTGTGTGTGTGTGTGTGTGTGTCTTGTAGAGCGCTTCAAATAAGATGTATTATTATTGTTATTAACTCTGAAGGCCAATCACTCACACCACACACACACACACACACACACACACACACACACACACACACACACACACACACACACACACACACACACACACACCGCCCCCTGCTGTCAGATCTGCATCTAACCAACAACGTTGCTTCTTTCACACTTCACAGATGTGGATCCAAGCCGTTCCCTGCATGGTCCATTTCACTCGGGTCCTTCTCTCCGCTGAATGCGTGTGCTCCTGGTGAGTGTATAGGTGGAGTCTTGCAGGGAACTGTGCCCTCCCAACCCCCCTACACAGCTGACTATACCAGGGCTGGATTTATCTCCTTGGATCTCAGCAGACTCAAAGTTGTTAAACCCTATATATAGCGCGTGTGAAACACGTTGTGTGCGCACTGCGTTGATTGGCACTATAGGATAGGCTAGCCTTATAAGAAGTGTTAAAGTCAGTGCCGTTTTTTAGTTGTCGTCGTTTCCCTCTCTAATTAGCTTTGGGTCTCCATACCTTATCTTTCCTGCAGTTTTCTCACTTCTATAGAGAATCTATACAAAACATAACTACGTCTGAATTAGACCTGGTAAAGTTTTTAGATTTAGATTTAGATAGGTAGTCCTTCAGTATTTTACCACCAGGTGTGAGTGTGATTAGCCGGGACAAGCCTGCGGGACAAGAACTGTATAAATGAATTACAATTAATCGATTCTAGTTATTTATTTTTTTATTTGTTCATCGACCAAATAACGTATTTACTTGTACTTCTACAAGCCACGGACACCACGAGGTCCCCAGTGAAACGCATGGTATACTGGTGCGGTAGCACGAGGACAAGTAGCGCCTATGGCGGATGTGAGCGCAGGGATGAAGGCCGCGTGCTCCTCCAAAACAAGTTGCTGCTGCAGCGCTTCTTCTTGTCGCGCGCCTCGCCGCTGTCGCGGGGAGGGGCGGGGGGGCGGGGGAGGAGGGGGGGTGGGCGCTCCTTTCATTTTTATCATTGCTGCTTCGACGGCGCGCGGGTTCTCTTCCCTTCAGAACGCACGTCTCTTGTTGGCACGGGAACGCCTGAGCCCAGCACATTTAATTAGCCAAGTAGTCTTGGCAATGGATGGACGTTTGAGAGTGGAGTGGGTGGGTTGGTGGGGGGGGGGGGGGGGGTGTCCCAAACTGTGACGAGTCATCACCATCACCAAAGGGCGTGGCACGCCATGCAGCCTTTAGACTTTGTATGGTTTTACAGTGACGGGCGTTCTCGTTTCGGTTGCATGCAGCACGCGTCCCGAGTGTTACTGCTGTAGTTGGGGAAATGCAGCGATTTCAGCTCAATGATCAGTGACTCGTCCCAGCCGATGACCTCTAGGAACTCTCTGCCAGCACCGCGCGCGTACGTGCGTGTGTGAGAGAGAGAGAGAGAGAGAGAGAGAGAGTGTGTGTGTGTGTGTGTGTGTGTGTGTGTGTGTGTGTGTGTGTGTGTGTGTATGTGTGTGTGTGTGTGTGTGTGTGTGTGTGTGTGTGTGTGTGTGTGTGTGTATGTGTGTGTGTGTGTGTGTGTGTGTGTGTGTGTGTGTGTGTGTGTGTGTGTGTGTGTGTGTGTGTGTGTGTGTGCGCATGCATGTATACGCCTGCGTGTCTTGGGGTGAGCGAGGGAGAAACAAAGCGGATAAAAAGGGTGCCAGCGTGTGTTCGCGAAACACATAGACCAACCTCCCCACCCCCCCCCCCCCACCCCCCCCCCTCCCCCACCCCCGCCCGACACACACACACACACACACACACACACACACAGACGCACACGCCTACACACATGCACGCGCACACGCACACACACACACACACACACACACACACACACACACACACACACACACACACATTTGCATGTCACGGGTAGCCTGCATATGTTATCAAAAGGCCACGATTTAAAAAAAAAAAAAAACCGCAATGTCTGCTGTGTGTTGCTATAAAAAAATGCAAACTTGTTCTAAACACTTTGGAAGAAACCATTTGACAAGCCTTCTAGTCTCTCTCTCTCTCTCTCTCTCTCTCTCTCTCTCTCTCTCTCTCTCCCTCTCTCTCTTGCTCTCTCCCTCTCTCTCTCCCCGTACCGCGAGCTGCTGCTGTTCGCTAGCATATGACGCGCCCACCCCACCTCAGCTCCAGTGAGGAGAGCCCACTCCTGCCAGCCAGCAACCAGCGCGTCTCTCCAGCCAATCGGCGTGCTCGGCCCGGGTTCTCGTGCAACGCAGTGCTCACAGCAACCGAAAGCTGCCGGGCGCAGGGGGGGAACTGCAACGGCCGCGCCAAACATCTTCCCATGCAGGTACGAGTCTCTACATATCTCTCTCCTATCTCTCACTACGCCCATGCTTAGCGTGTTTGCTTCTGGTAGGGCATGGTGCTATCATGCTACCACGTTTTCTTGCCATACCTTTCATCCGTCAGTGGTTTTAATAATATTTGTGAAGGAGTGGTTGTGTATTTATTCTTTTTTTTTTTTTTTTTGCCACACGTAGCATCCACGGTGTAGTGCAGGGGCAGCGGGTCTCGGTAAACACACGGCGGCGGTGGCGGAGCCGCATCTGTAGGAAAGCGTCCTCGTTATGTTAGCCGCGCGTCAACTTGCACACACACTCAAAATA
>NC_140286.1:7221995-7241995 GCF_964030765.1 Micromesistius poutassou
GTATGCATATTTTCCATAGGCGCATGTAGGACCCACTTGAGGCAATGGGGACGAAACCCGCGTGGATTGAATCGAAAGCTGATGATGCTGATGTGAAAATATTTTTTTTTCAAGCAGTCAATTTTATGTAGGCTGTGCCATATAACACTGCAGTATCTAGCAGGACTATAGTAGGTCATACCACGTACTGTATCCATGCATATGGGCAGCTTTATTCCGACAGCAATGCCATATATTATTGATAGCGACGCGCTATGATATACTAGATATATTACAGCCCATGATTCATTCATACACACACAACGTTAGCATCCAGGGGTAAAACCATCACGAGGCATGATGACAGCTTAAAAGTAGCACTTCATTATAGATTGCTGAACTCGCGTTTTTTCAAATTAGTTTAGATAAGCGTTTTTTCCTTTTATGATCACACACACACACACACACACACACACACACATTCGCACATGCACACACGCACACGCACACACACGCTGAATCGGGCTCTCTCTCTCTCATTCTCTCTCCACTTTCTGTCACTAGGTAAGAACGGTGGTACACTCCCTAAGCAATTAGGGTGGTGCTGCTGCCAGTGGCGGTGCTGTGATACAGTGGCCACTACCTGTGCTTGCAGTCTCCTCCTATAGGCCCATATTTAGGAGGGGGGGGGTGGGGGGGTACTCCCTCTCACCGTATGGTGGTGTGCTCAAGTTTTCTATCTATTCAGGTTTCATTTGAAAGTAGTAGTTTAGGCAGCATTGTTTAGTAACGGTAACAAGCAGGCTTGAAGGAGACGGGGGTATTGGCTAAAACAGCAGCATCTGTTGGATTATTTTTAGCTGAGAATTATATCTCTCCTAAAAACCTGAAAATCTCAGCAATGACGTGTGCGTAGATTCATGTGCACACACACTCTAAACAATGGTACAGTAGGCTATTGTGCGACGAATCAACAATAGGCAGGTAGGAAAAAAGAATGCATTGTGATCAATTATGACAGTTTCCCTGTTGCTATGCAAAAAGGCAGATGTGTTCCTTAGTTCTCTGGCTATCTTTTGAAGTCATGACCTTGTCCAAAGTGATACTTCTGTGTGTCGGTTCTGCTTCCACGCGCTAGGAATAGGATTTTGCTTTCAAACACAAGCAGGGCCATCAATCCATCAGTCTATTTTGACCAAATATTCCCTTTGGAGTCGTTGGGGTTTTTGTGTTCTGCCTCTGTTGTAGTGAGCCACTCTTCTGGTTTTAGACATATAATCCTGGAAGGATTATATGTCTAAAAGCCAGAAGAGTTTACAAAAGTTGTTGTAGGTGGGGACAGGGGTGAGGCAGAGGAGAGAGGGAGAGGGAGAGAGAGAGAGCTGTGTGTGTGTGTGTGTGTGTGTGTGTGTGTGTGTGTGTGTGTGTGTCAACTTATAATCAGACGTTTCATTGACATCTGATCTCGTGGAGATTTTCATGCATTGTCCTTGGTGAGGTATGGACACACACACACACACACAGACGCATGCACACACACAGTCACAAGATGCTCGCACCCACATGTGTGTGCACACACACATACACGCCCTAGGGCGGACTGCGATGTACAGATTTTCTGCAGAGCTGTATCCATCTGGAGAGGCTCCCTTCTTGTGTTGCTATGGGCTACCTGTAGTTCCACATTTGGGGCGTATAGAATGAGGCTGTACCACCGCAGGCACGGGGGGGGGGGGGAGAAGACTTGTTTGGCAAAGTGTGCAAAGTTCCAGTGATGAATGCCGAGGTCAGTGTAAGGTCGTGTGCTCCAGTCCTTTGTTTCGGAGCACTACTTCACCCTGCGTTGTAGACGGAGGTGTAGCCCACAGGGAAGTCATCGATAGATCCTGTGAGTTAATTTACCTTGATCAGAGGGTGGGGCTGGATTTGTTTTTGTTTTTTTTCAAATCAAGCTGTAGTTGTTTGTGCACAATTCTAGACACACTGAGAACTCATGTGTGCTTGTCTCTTCCGACTCGTGGTTGTTGTTCATGCAGCAAAATACACACTGGTCGATATTGACGATAGATTGGGTAGATGGATAGACTAAAAAAATCCCTATTTAATTTAGTTTCACTTTTTAGTTTCATATTTTTCAAGATTAAATATGTTATATGTTATAAAAAAACAATAGGCTATGGCATTTGGCTACACAGGTCAAACTCTTCACAACTGACGCCCACCTTGTGGTCCCTGCTTTATCAGCCCACTGACATTGTAATTAAGGTTCCTCAATATTAATTAAAACATTTTGAGTGAAAATAAAAAAAAATAAACAGAGAGAAAATTCTGCTGTTTTTTTTTGTTCTAGCACAATAGGCTGGCGACCTGCATGTGTGAATATGACAGCGTGAGAGGTGACGGCGATGGTGTTTGATATAGCAGTGTACCGTGACTCATGGTGTATAGTAAAATCAAAGTGTTTTCCACCCTGCTCTTCTGAGTGGAATGTGTCATATGTCTTGCAAACCTTCACAATCTGCTGTAAAACTTTTGTCGAATGAACCTTTCTACACACACACACACACACACACACACACACACACACACACACACACACACATACATACATACATACATACATACATACACAGACACATACAGTATATCAATTATCCATTAAATGTATTTAGTTCACTTTCATTCTGCAATGTTTTTTTGTATGTATTTACCAAAATCGTCACTATTTTATCATAAACACTAATAGTCCTACTTTTCTACCTATCTATCTCTCTCTAACGTCATATATCAGTTTTTTTCCCCCTTGATGCAAAACAAGAAAACTGCGAAAAATATTATATTTTATGAGTCCATTTCCCAATTTTGACCAAATATCTAAGCTGTCTACTTGGCTACAACTTTAAACTGCAATGGGACAAATGAGCTCCAGACTGAAAATGATCATTTGATCACAGCATGGTTTCCAAACTATCCAGGCTGCACTGTTTGTGGTGGCCTGCTCATTAATATGGCAAATTAGACCAGCTATGATTTTTAACATTTATTGTATTTATGAACAGACAGACAGACACAGACAGACAGACAGACAGACAGACAGACACGCACACACACACGTACGTTCACTCACACATACAGACACATATACACAGAGAAGGAACCCCCCCCACACACATGCACATAAGCACACATGCGCAAGCACAAACAAACACAGACACACTAACCCTAACCCTAACACACACACACACACACACACACACTCAAACACGTCTGAAATTTGTGTATGTATGACCTTAACTTATTAACTTTTATCTTAAAAGGATAATGAAAGGATTGATAATTATGCATCCATAATATCCCAAATAAAAATGGGATGTTTGTTTTTTAAATCTGAAAAGCTTTAAAACTTTTTTTTTTCTTGTTAGATTTGACAGGTAAGATACCTTTGAGATTTAGATTCTGGATACTTCATGGATCCCAAGGGAAATAGTGAGCCATTCTTAGCCTTGCTATTCACCGTCGTATAATTTAGTTTTCAACAAAATGCACCAAAACCACACTCTAAACACTGATGCTTAAACATGGGGTTAACTTTACATTTGGAAATGTTGGTGTTTTTTTTCTCATATGTTATTTTTTTTCCTCATAAAGTCGCCTTATATACAGATATGCTTGATTGATGAGAACCAGAAATGGACGGGGAAAGAGCCATGCTTTCGGCTTCAGAATACAAATATCTTTTTGTGACATTTATGTGAAATCCAACAGAAAGAAAAAATAACTGCCCTTTAAAAGGGAAAACACCAGTATAGTTAATATGATATATTCTAAATTCTATATTTTGTGTGTGTGTATGTGTTAATTAAACAGCAGTTATTAAAAACATCTCACAACTCACTCAACATATATTTCCATATGTGTGCAGTGCAGTTTTTTCCACCCTTTCAGTATATTTTACGAACCCGCCCTCCATTTCATCATGGCTTTTATGAAAAGGGGCCCATTTCGCCAGCTTATAAGCAACTCTTCTTCTGTCGGTCATCATGAAATGGACACGACTTCAGCCTTCTCATAGATTGTAAATAGATGTAGGTAAATAGATGTGTCCCATGTATCACATGATGATGTGTGCTTCATGATATAAACCTCTCCCCACCCCACCTCCAACAGTGATGGCGTCCGCTGCCTCTTCGAGCTCCAGCCTCCACCTCCTCCAGCAGCCACGGCTGCAGCATCACTGCACATAAGCCAACACACACACACACACGCACACACACTCACACTCACACTCACACGCTCTTTGCCCTCCTGCCCTCTCCTCCAGCGAGAGTCCCGGGAAACGGAGAGCAAAAGAAAGAGAGACAGAGAGCGTGAAAAGACACAAAAACGAGAACCACACAGAAACCCCCCCGCCGGCCGCCATGTACAGCGTGGAGGACCTGCTCATCTCGCACGGATACAAACTGCCCAAGACCACCGCGCCCGCCGCCCCGCCTCCGGTGCCCCCGTCCATCACCACCGCCGCCTCCGCCGCCGCCGCCGCCGCATACGACAGGCACCCGTCCTCCGGCGACTACCAGCGGGAGCTGCTGGTGGATAACGGCAGGCCGCCGGTCGGCGCGGGCCGCCGGGACGGGACCCTGAGCAGCTATGAGATGGACCGGGGGATGGCCATGGGGATGGGCATGGGGATGGGCATGGGCATGGGCATGGGCATGGGCATGGGGATGGGAATGGGGGCGGGGCCGTACAGCGGCATGTACGGCGGCGGCGGCAGGCAGGCGCTGGTGAAGGCGTACCCCGGTGCGGGCCTGCCGGGGACCCTGGACGGGGAGATGGGGGAGCGGGGCGGCCTGCGGAGGAAGGAGGCCTCCATGTACATCCTGGGGGACCTGCAGCAGCCCCTGGGGGACTCCCTGGCCACGGACAGCGGGTGAGTTTTACCGTCTCCTCTCACATGATCCATCCACACCACACCCCGTCTCACAAGCACACACAAACACGCACACACACACACGCACACACACACACACACACACACAAACACTCTCACACAAGGCATACTACTCACCCTCATACACACACACACACACACACACCTGCCCTACCCCTTACCTTCCCTTTCTCCCCACCTTGCTGAGGCCCTTTGGTGTTGCACACATATGAGTCTGCACTGCGCAGCCCCTTCTCTCTCTCCGGCTCCCTCTCTCTATCTCTGTGTCTCCTCCCAGAGCTGCAGAACACTGTGGCTGCAGCAGCAGCAGCAGCAGCAGCACCACTGCATTTCTCTCCATGCTGAGATTTAGAGAGAAAAAAAAAACCACACACCTTTTTTTCGGGGGGAGAGAGCTGCCTTTCACACCTCTCCCCTGACTGTTCGCCTGTCTCCTGGGCCTCCTAAGGTGCAGGTGCAAGGTCTGTACCCCCCCCCCCCCAGCCCCCCCCCCCTCCCCTCAGTATACCACCAGCGAGCTGGTTGGAGGAGCATGCCTGAAGACAAGGCGCAGCGTAATCACTCTCCACTGTAAACACTGGCACACCGCATCCCGCCCAGCACGTGCTCTGTGATGTAAGCATGTTGCTGGGCAAGTGTGCTCAGCAGCGGCTCCCCCCCACATCCAGCGCGCATATAGATACAGTATAGAGCGAGCTAGCATATGCTGGTGGAAGATGATGGCGAGCCAGCCGCTGTGCTGCGCTGCCTCTGCCTCTGCCGTTGCTGCCTGAAGCGAAGGAGCAGACTCAGACTCCCCCTGTCAGCAGCACACAGAAAATTAGGCTCTGGAATTTGATGTTTTTTTCCCGCTTTTTGGTTTTTCGTGTTTGCCAGGAATTATTTTTGGAGGCGTTTGTATTTAATTGTTTTTGTTAAAAATAAGGTTTGGTTAGAATTGTATATATTGGGTAGGAACATAGCAACATACGGTAATAGTGAGGGTGTATCTCAGCCGCTCCCCATCCATGACAGTCATCAGGGAGATCCAGGACTCAGCTGCCATGTGACTGATGACATTTGGGGGCCAGGTTTTTTTTCCCTGGTCTTTTTTACAAAATGAGAATATGCATTATACCCAAGATCATGTGACTCAGTTTCGGAGTCAAAGATTCAAGGGATCAAACTTACAATTTAGATCATGAAATGTAGTGTTAAGCATTAAGGCAAGAGCACGTTTAGTTGCATTGATTCCCATAATAAACAAGTTGATATTGAAAGGAGAGCTGGTTCCAGGCCAGAACTTTAATAGTAAATTAAATATGTAGATCATATTGCAGGAGTTGCAGATTGTATTCAAGGGTGCAATGCTGACCTCAGCACATTAGTCTCTTGTTAGGTTGTAATGGAAAGACTTACGTCTCTCCAGGCTGAAAGCCTGCTTGTACACTGACATTTAGGAACATAACACATTTTTACATTTTCGAAACTAATGTAAAAAGGACTGTTTGTTGAATCAAAACAGAGTGATCTATCTGTCTATAAGGGAAATCAATTGTGCGTATGCTTTATTCTGGTTATTTAATCTCTATTTAGTTGGGAGTCAGATGTTTTGTTTGGCATTAGTGATTGGTTAAGGAGGCTAGCAGATAGTCAATATATTCAAAATAATAAATGTGTTTATGGATTAGAAGGAAATTGAAACTTACAAGATGAATATGTCTCACCGTAATGCGATACAACACCATTGGCCATTCAAAATAATCACAAAATATATATATATATTTTTTTTATTGACATACTGTACATTTTTATTGTTTAAAATGTTCCCATTGAAACAAAGAATTAGATTAATATAATATCCAAAGTGAGTGCCTTCATCGTAATCAAAATGACCATCTTATATTGCAAATGCCGCCCATCTGGCAGTTACATACGTTGGGCATATTTATGACGTAAGTAATAGTTTTAGTGTTGGTTTTGGTCATACGTTAGCTCACATCGGAGGCTCTCACCGGAAAACTTATTTGATTTTAACCCTTGACTCAAACATTCGTCCGCCTCTCACAGGTTCTACGACGTGCCCAGTTTGACGTATTCCGAGCCCACGAGCCACGAGGAGAGGGACGTCTCCTACTGGCGGCGGCGGGGTCAGGACTTCAGCGTGCTCCTGGACTACGCCGACGGCCGGGAGCTGCGGGCGTCGGCCGGCGCCTGGCGGCCGCAGACCCTCATGGCTGCCGAGGAGCACCGGGCGGAGCGGCACGCGCAGCAGCTGTGGGAGGACATCTCCTGGCTGCGGGACCTGGACGCCGCCCCCGGTCAGCTGAGGGTCACCGGGGAGAGGAAGTGCCAGAGCCTGGGCACCGAGGAGTGGAAGCCGGCCGTGGGCCTCGGGAGGCAGCTGTCCGACGCCGAGGGGGACAGGTGGGCGCTGGAACAGTACCGGCTGAGGACTATTGAGGGGTCATTCCACCCAAGAACTAAGGCAAAGTCCCAGTCTCTCCCCAGGGTCTTGTCCCCCGTAGGGATGGAGTGCAGAGAGCTAGTGCCGTCGAGGCCGAGCCTACCCGACAGACAGAGAATGAGCAGCACTGTTTTCACCGGGCCTTATAGTCGCTATGTCTACAGCGGTGCTGTTAGCAGAGACCGCTGGGGCCGGAACGCCTGGCCGAGCAGCCATGTTGCACTTTTACCAAAGCCCAGGTTTAGTAGGCCTTTAAAGCCGCCGTCGTATGAGATTCACCAGCAAACTAGGGGCAGCGCGGAGATGCTCGCTATCGACCAGGGTGCCAAACAAAAAGACAGGCTTGTGTACTACCCGAGAGGCGGGGAGTTGCAGAGACAGGACTATTTCGCACAACACTCTGCCATCTTTGGTATAGAGCCGCCCGGTTACATCCCACCCCCCTCTTACAGACGAGCCCCACCCCAAAGAGCAGTGCCACTCAACCGCAACGAAATGGCAAACCTAAGATGGAGGGCAGAGTCTCTGCAGATGCCCGGCTCAGATGCCGGTCGGTGGTTTTCTAGACAGGCAGGCTCGTGGCTGGAACACTATGGGGAGCGAGGCATGTCCTATCGAAAGCCAGTGCGATCCATGTATGAAGAACATCCGATTCATAGCCGCTCCTTACCCATTATTGACCCAAAAGTGAGACAAATCTCAGGAGGGCCCGGTGGAACTTCTCTCACTGACACAGACAAGCTCCGGAACGTCCACAAAGAGGTTCCCTGTGCTAAGGTTTTAGGACAATCTACACATGATAGTGCCTTTCCCTCATCACGGGGGCTAGCTCTGAACTCCGACAACCCCAAGTCTCTCAATGACAACGAAAGCAGTAGTCGGTGGCCAAGCAGGGGACTAAACAAGGGAAGTGACAGTGTAGCCTCTGAGTTGAGCCGAAGTCAGTTCTTTCCTTCTTCTATTCTGGGTAAACCACCACCACCCCCATGCAAGCCTCCAGAACAGGGTACATCTGAAACTGTGACCGAAGTCAAAAAGCCTGAGCCGCCGGAACTCCCCGAGAAAGACAAGTCCAAGAACCTTAAAAAGAAGCTTAGTGAGACGATTTTTTGTTTGGTGTCTGTTCCTGTTACCCCACAGCATGTGGGGATGTCACGTGACCAGAACAACAACGATGAGAAATCACCAGGCCCGGTGGACAGTCCTAGTGAAAACAAGACGGGACACTTAACAAACCAAAGTCTCCAAAGCACATCTTCTGCTGAGGCCGAGCTGCAAGCACTAACCGGTAGCATAGCAAGCAGCAAAACGAGCAGCAGAGCCAGCAGCAAAATGGTGAAAAGAATACCTTGCAGACCCCCTAAGATAAATCATTACAAGGAGCTTAAACTGTCGGGAACCTGGCCTGCAAACCAGTATCGAGACCAGGAGACACAAACCATCCCAGAGGCCCGAAAACCTGAGGCTCCCGAGTCGGAAAACAAGGAAGCACAACAAGATCCTGTTCCCCAAGACACAGATGTTCCCCCTGACGGTGGCGGTGTGATGAACACCTTCACCTTCCCCATAACGGGGGTGAAGAGTTTGAAATTGTCCAGCAACAGCGCCTTCTCCCTGACTTCTTCCTTCTCTTCTTTCTCCAGCCAGCTGAACATGAGCTCAGCTCAGTCGCAAACAGCACCACCCTCAGGAAACGTGGAGGAGGCCCAACCAGCAGCCAGTGGTGGGCAGGAAGTGTTTGGACAATTCCTTCTGAAACCAATCAGTCAGCGACCATGGGATGCGGTCAAGGATCTAGAGACGGCCAACAAAGAGCTTCAGGATCAACCGCAGCAGGGCAGCAAACCGCCCAGTGTTGACAAATGCATAGAGGATCTCAATGAGGCCTACAAAGACATCTTGGAGCTTGGCACTGCCAGCAATAAAGTCCCAAACGGTTCTGTGCAGATCCCTGAGCGTATCAAAATACGACTGTCGTCAGAACCGCTCAACAAGCCCAGCAGCCTTAGGCGCAGTGCAGTCAGCTGGTCCGTTGACCCAGAGTACAGGGAGATGAAGAGCGCCTTTTCCAGACCTGCGACAAAATCTGTAACTTTCAGCAAGCAGCTTAGGGAGGAGCTTCCTGTCCCGCCCCGGGAGACAGGCTTCAGAGAATACAGGGTCATTCCACATCTCTCACGCAGGAGTAGCAGTATCGACGGCAGGACGGTCAAACTCGACCTGTCGGATGAGCCGGTTCTTACGCCAATATGTGACTTCATACTGCCGTCATCCAGCACCGCCGCAGAGGTTCCCTGGGCTGATAGGCAGCCCATGCAGGACGCGTCCACGCTTACCAGTCCCCCCGATTACGAGGACATATGCCAGACCCTGCGGCAGTCTAGAGACTCTGATATGAACACGGCAGGCGGTTCCAAGCCTAATGACGGCGAGCATTCGCGAGACCTCAGCGTGGAATCGGAGGAGGACTGCCCCATTTGTAAAAGAGAGCTTGAGAATCGGATGAGACAGGGCCCACTGCCGCCTCTCCATGAGGAGAACAGCTCAGACAGCTCTGGCAATCAAAATGGCAGTCCACCTCAGTTTTCTGCATTGAGCCCATCCGAGGAGCCTGGTGTGAGTCCTTTGGAGTCTAACCTGTCTCTTGAAAAGAGTGAGCAGCATGAAATGCCAGATGAAAAGGTGGGGGGAGCAGGGAATGCAGAAGATGCTTCAACAGAAGTAGTAGTAAGTAAATGCAGTGAGATAAAGACCGCAGAGAACAGCCTGGAGAATGAAGATACAACGCCTGTGGCTTCGTTCTTCATCACGGCAGTAGACATACCAGCAGAGTCCCGAGTCACAGGGAAGCCAGTGAGCACGGAAAAAGAGTTGGCAGAGAGAGACGCCACGGCAGGAAAGAGCACTGAGAGTGGTGTCCTTAAAAAGACAGCCGCGGTGAAAGACGCATGCGAGGGGCCGGACTCTGCCACACCTGAAAACCGGCCGGACGTAGAGAAGAAGCCATTGGCTCTCCCAGAAAATAGAGTCGTTCTACGGAACCAGCTGGGGCGAGACCACCCAGGGTTACCAGAGTTCCCGCCAGACCGACTGCCACTCTCGGTTCTCCCAAACCCAGACCGCAGGCTGTCTTTAAGCTTGGAAGGGGAAAGGAGGGGGCGGGGGGCTCCCAGCCACGTGGTGGAAGCACTGCAGGACAAGATGGCTGCTTCTCCAGGCCGGCCACCCTTTGAAAGGCCAGCGCGGATGAGGGAGGTGGATACTGTGTACCGCATGAGGCGGCTCAGCATTCACAGCAATGACTCTGGGGAGGGAGAGGCGGAGAATGAGAGCAAGGAGGCCCAGCCAGTGGAGGCACTGCCTGCCTCCCAGAGAGACAAAGAGGATGATCAAGACGTCACCGGTTCTTGGCAGGCCCCTGGAGAGACAGCGCCGCCGGATGAGGAGACATCATGTCTTTCAGGTACTCTTAACTTTACTTAATAATTGTGTTATGAAATGATGAAGGGTAGCGTGAAAATGAATGCGTAACTTTCCCTTGAAATGCTGACTTTGGCTGTAAAGACAGTGTAAAAATGTGTCAATGTGTATATCTTTATGAAAGGGTCAGTGCAAACTGTTGATAAAATAATTAAATGCTTTTCCTTCTTATGATGTACGAGAGCTTATGATGAACACATTTGTTCACTTTTGTATACTTGCACATTGATGCCATTGGTGCCATTTCTAGTTTGACAGTTTGTAAGTTATTGATTTACTATCCAGATATGTGTTGGATTATTATTGCAATCTATCGTAATAACGGCATTAATATGCATCTCTAGTTCCCGCTTGTGAACAGATTTCACATGCTGATAACAAGTCTGGCACATCCGCATTGTTGCGGTAGCACCTATTAAAGTCAAACAATTTGGCTAATGTCCATTTTGGCTAACATCGGCTGGATGGCCACATCATATGGAATTAAGTTGGGCACTAGAGTTCAAATACAAGCCCAGCGTCATTCTGTGTATTCTCTATATATTCTCTGTTTTGATATTACATCCAGAGAGAAAGAATGAGCACCAAGGTTTTTTCCTGTCTAAAAAAACGAAGATAGATGATTAAATGTGTCAGGCAGGAAGTCAGAGACCCATTCTCTCCTGTGAGAAACCTGGTAGTTTCATTGGTGATGTCAGCAATATGAAAGAAAAAAAAACACGACGGCAGCCTTGTACTACAAGTAAAAGGTTTCCATGGCAACATACTAGGTATGATGACATAAGTGCCACGACAAATATAATCTCACCACTTTCAGTATTTATTTTTTGTGACTGGATATTTGATGTCTCAAATCAGGTCTTGGAAGTACACACAACTTTATTTTATAGCAATTGTAGATAAAACATCTGAGATCCATTTTAACACCATGGGTAAGAACCCTTATTGTGACAATTAATACAAGTAGCACACTGGGAAGCTGGAATCCAACTGGTGTTTACTTGTGAATAATGAAGCTAACTAGCTAGGATGGCTAACCGTCCAGTTGAAAAATAACGGCTGATAGCAGCAGCCTAAACCCAATCTGACTAATAAACTTCCCATTTCAAGACCTTGGTGCGGCATGGGGCAATCCAATTTGCATCTCTTTGCATCCATACAGAGTTTTCTGATGGATACATGTAAAGGCATAGAGGAGCTATGGTGCCCATTATCAGTTGTTTCTTGAATAATTCAGAGGCTCTATTTAATTGCAAAGAAGGTTATGAAAAGCAAGTGTGTGCACGAGTGTGTGTGTATGTGTCTGCATGTGTGCGTGTGCATGTGTTTTAATAGCTTTTGAATAGTAATTTTGTTGAATATTAATTAGAGCAAAACCGAAAGTAGTAAAGTTTAATGAATGTAGGTTACAATTTAAAATGGGAATACTAAATGCTAAATAATGGTTACAGTATGGATAGTGTCACACTTAATGACCTGCACACAACTTTATTCAATTAATAATGGCCAATTACATTACATTACATTTATTAACTGACGCTTTTATCCAAACTGACTTAAAAAAGGTGAATAAAAAAATTACACAAAACAAAAAGTGGACGATTCATATATTCGTGCACTATATTCGATATTTATATTTTAAACATAAAAAATCAAAATATTTAAATTAGGCGGTTTAAGCTTCTCTGTAAAATGTGTTGAAACCCCAAGTCTTCGAAATTGGCAAAGATAGCTGGAAAATGTTATGGAATAGCACATATCCCATCTCTCATATCTCATCTTCATATGAGATAATGGATGACGTTGAAAACGCCTCTTCAAATTTCTTTTAATACCTCAACATATTGGACCAGTGGTGTTTGGTCTAATCAAGATGTTCCGAAGATTGCTGATCCTCCCTGCTTGGGCATCGGTGCCCTATAAACACATGTCTGACAAATACAAAAACACGCTAGTGACAAGCACTGCATATCAAAGACCCCAGACTGTATAGTTACACTCCTGCCGTCAACGGAGGTGTACACCATACGTTAAAGCTACTACATACAAGGGCACGCTGGCAGCCACAAGATGGTGGCATTGTACTCATGACAATAAGAGCTTTATTTCATGTTTTAAGGATCGGGATGTTCCAAGGTCAACTCAAATGACATACCATCATGGTGTGAATCTGGAATGGGTTTGATTTTTTTTTCATAGTCGATTAATCAAACCATATTATGCTCCCTATTAATCAAGGTCATAAATAATAGCAAATGCCATTGAAGGCTACCAGAGGGGTAAAAAATGTTGTCTTGTTTTATCTGACAAACAGCCAAGAAAAACAGAACAATTCCTTTTATAATGATCCATGAACCTTATATTGGAATTAACCTGCAACAACAACTAGCAGCAGATGTTTGTTATTTGTATCATATATTACTTAAATGATTAATCAATCAATCATATATTACTTAAATGATTATCAAAATGCTATCCAGTTTATTTTCTGTTGATGGATTAATTAATTAATGGACCAATCGCTGCAGCCCTGGTTGTTGATTGTTACCACAGAAGTGTAATGTGAGTGAGGAGGCTGCTACCTGTGAACCTCTTTCTCATTGTTCTCTTCATGTTGTCTTTATGCCACAGAGCCCAGAGACACAGGACAAGTGGGAGGACAGTAGAAAGCTTGCGTACGCCGCCACCATCTGACGTTTTTTAAGCTCCAACACTGTGACCTGGCTGCCTACTAGATTGCCTTCATCTTCATCCCGACTTTAAAAAAAAAAAGAAAAGAAAAAAAAGAAACACAAACAGACACAAGAACAAAACTAAGACAAAACTGAAATGGCCTTCTTTGTCCGACGAGAGCATTGTGTACACCTTCACCCCTTGGCGCCACGGCGACTACTAAGAGTGCTGTTCCACTGCCAAATGGAGGTGCCCCCCCCAAACCGCCCCTCATCCCCCTCTCCAACCGGGCGGGGCAACTCCCCAACCAGCCCACCCCAAACCCGACCGCCCTCTTTCCTCCTGCTCTTCGATCTTGTCCCCGGACACCCCCACCCACCCCTACCTACCCCCACCCCTCCACTAGGGTTTCTACTAGCGCGTATTCTTGTAGCGGCTTGATCTTTATATTCTCTTCTATTTCCCCTTCGCTTTCCTCAGTTGGCAGACGTTATGCAATCCTGTTGTGCATACGAAAACATGGTAGAGAAGACGGTTGACTTTGATGCTCCGCAGGCAGAGATTCTGTTTGTTTTACCTTCCCCCCGGAGGTTTTTTTTTTTATCCGGAGGGGTGGGGTTATGAATGTAAGTGCTTATGTTTTACTCAATGTAGACATAGAAGAGCTACTGTTGCATAAGCTGTTATTTTCAATTCAATCTACACCAAAATTAACTTTTTATTGTTTCTTTGACTTCTCGGTGAGGTGTTATGAGAACTGTTGCAGACTGGACATAACTGTCTCTGGCTCAAGAACTGTTTTGATTTTTTCAACCATTCATTTTTTTAATGATGACATATTGTGCCCTGTCTCATCGCTTTGCATCATGCTAATAAACTCCATTACCCATGGGGCTCTTCAGTGAAGAGTGACTCTAACATGCATAACAAAGTAGATCCATGTTTGCAGATTTCTATGACACGTTGGTTTTTCGAAGAAAGAGAGAGAGAGACAGATAAAGAGAGAGAGAGCCAGATAAAGAGAGAGAAAGAGTTGCCTTCTGTATCCAGATGTGTGTGTCTCTGCCGGTCTGCAGGTGTGGTACCAGTCCGGGCGTAAGAGCTCCAAATCCCAGGTAATTTCTATCCAGAAGCAATAATGGCATGGCTTGTAAAGGGTGAGTTGTAGTCTTACGTTGGTAACTTAAGGACTACAACTAAGATGGAAGGTCAAAAAAAGAAAGAAAAAGAAAATGAAAAAAATATCATGCGGATATAGAGATAGAGCAATATTGTTGTACAAACAGCTTAAGTGGCGTAGTGGAGCTACCTGTTGAAACCGTTGTCAGGAGATTTTAATGTAAGCCTGTCATTTGAGTCATATTACAGGGAATTCTGTCAGGGTATCTGGTTATGGGAGGGGGGATGTTATTTCATGGTAGAAATCTATGTTCCATACATCTGTATCAAAAGAGTCAGCATTTCACCAAATATTTATTTTTGTTATCATTAAAATTGTTAATCAGTTTGCATAATGTATAAAAAAAAAGGAACTATATTTTAAATATTTTAAGAGATATTTTGTATCTAGCCATGAATTTTTATTTCTCCACACTTGTATCAAGCCGAAAGTGATCATATGTCTGTAAAGTATCATATTAAGAGTACAAATACATTTTCTAGTGCTTTAAATAAAGAGGAAGGTTGTTTGTAGGATGGGACGGCCCCCCGACAGTGTGCCTTGATCACACCGCGTTGTTCAGTGGAAGACAGGGCGCGTCACCGTTGTGGGTTAGTACCATGGACATTTTAAAACGATTGTGCCATGTTTTCCTATTTAAAAAACGATTTTTTTCTAAGCTAAAATAAGGGGTTGATGTGGGACACTGTTTGTGATACTCAATATCATTTCAGTTGTATTTCCTGTGACCTGAGGTGAGACATGGTATATTGTTTTGTTTCGTTTGTTTGCAGTCTTTTGTATGTCTTCCAGTCAAATCACGGATGGTTTTGTCAACGGTTCATAGTAACATTGTTAGAAATAAAATGGTGAAAATATCAAGTTTCATCCCCCTCAGCCTTTTATGTCTTTCTGTCTTACTTTCTTCTTTTCTTTCTTTCTTTCTATCTTTCTGTCTGTCTGTCTGCGTCTGTAACTATATCTGTCTTTTTTTCTGTTCTCTCTCTTATCTTCAGTCTTCTTTCTTCCCACAGTACATTCATGTTATGTAAAACACTATGTTGTCACTGCCACTACTTGCCTGTAAGGTCTTCAATGTGTTATGCTGTTTCTACCGGGAAAACAAAAGTGTCCGTATTTGCTTTGGGAAAAGCACTGCGATCATATGTACGTGTTTTTTTTTTCTGAAACAGCACTGTTATTTTAGTGCAACCAATCAACAATCAATTTGTAAAAAAAAAATAACGTTCCCATGTTTCCTCCTTCCACAAGTTCACTTAATTGTTATGTAGCATTTTTGCAGCTGTAGCATTTTATCAACTCAAGTTTTGTCTTATGTATTTTCAAGTGACATATTTACTGTAAATTTGAAAGGATCATATCGCCTTATTATGTATGCATTACATTATACTCAAGGCAATGCCAAATACTACTATTGTACTAAGCACTGTTTCATAATCTTAGGTCTTACAATCAACTTAGGTTCTGCCACTGCTCTAGCTAGAGAGGTCTTGTAGCAGCGGTGATGGTCCGTCGTTCATGCTATTTACCTAGTGGAACACTGAATCAAAACTGTGAACTTTAGATGTGAAACGTAACATTGTAAATTAGGCTATTTGTATGCTGGACAAAAAAAAAAGATTCAGAGTTTGAAAATTAACCCCCCCCCCCCCCCCCCCGTAGTCAGCAATCCCAGGAAAGTCAAGCCGCCACCTGCCCCCCCTCCCCAACCTCCCCACCAATTGATTTTGAAATACATCTCACTTTTCAATTTATACTCCAAGACTCAGTGTCGCATTTTAAACTGCCCCAGTCTACACTAAAATGGCTATTTCGGTAAACACACACACACACACACACACACACCACACACCACACACACCCACACACACACACACACACACACACGGACATACACACACAAACACACACACATACCCACACTGACACATGGATACACACACTACTAACAGACTAATTGGCATGTCAGGTACACTTTGAACATGGTGTCATCTGACGTTTTGTACTGCAGGGTCTGTGCAACATTGAAGTGATTATGCACACTTGTAATATTTTCTATTTTCATATGAGATTTAAGTGCTTTTTGTACTCACAGACATCTTTTTTTCTTCCTTGCATGAAATGCAAGAGAAAGGAGGGAAAAAACATGTTTTTTCATAAAGTATATTGCATTTGGTACTCCGATAGTAAAATCAGTGGGCAAGACATTTATGTTTCTTTTAATTTCAAAACTATGCCAAGTGAAAAGCTATTTTTTAGAGTAAAGCTAAAAAAAACGCATCCATGTTTTGTTTTCCTTTACGACATACCTTTATCTTTGTATCCTACAGATATGAGCATAATCCATAGTCATATGATTGTGCTACTGTTGTACAAAACTGCAGTCTGATTCATAAATAAACTCTTTGCATGAAGGTTGTGTCTGTGATCACTTGGCCAGCAGTGTTCCTCTGGGAAAGGCTTCATCAATGAATCTACAACACTCTCTCCCCAAAATTCCCTCAAAGTTGTTATAAATAGCTAAACCTTTAACTACGTTCCAATTATATAGTGATTCAATATCATGATAGAAACAGTTAACATTTTGGAAATTAACTGTACAGTTCACGTTCTAACTACCATCATCTTCGATATTATAACAAGCAAGAGATTTAATAAGAACAAAATGGTGGATGTGTGTGTGTGTGTGCGTGCATGTGTGTGTGTGTGTGTGTCTGTGTGCGTGCGTGCGTGAGTGTGAGAGAGAAAGATAAGAACGGAAGGGAAACATATAGAGAGAGGGAGGGAAAAATAGAGCGAGAGAGAAAGAGCAAGCGAGTGTGAGAGAGAGAGAGAGAGAGCATTTATCCAAGTACACTTGTGTGCCGGTAATTTCAGCACGATTAGCCTGCCAGACTGTCACACTGAGTGATGCGTGTTGGGTCGGGATGTTGGCACCGCGGTACTGGAGAACAGAACCGTGTGTGAAAACATCCCGGCCAGCGCTGTGGGCCTTGGAGGGCGTCCATGTTCAGCATTTTGGCCCAAATGTCGGATCTCAACCTCTCTCCTCTCTCTGGTTGTTGTAAGGTGAATGGACGATCCAATGATATGATTTGTTGAGTAATTACAGTGGGGGGGGGGGGGGGGGGGGGTTATGAATTGTGTTTACGTTTATTTACAAAAAGGTCAATGCACAGCAGCAGGTAAGGGTCAAAGGTCAACCAATGAGCATCCTCCTGATGCCTGTAGAGGCCTATAATATGAGCCAGGGTATAACAGAAAGACAGCCATTACAAGCAATATTTCAAACATTTTGCTTAAATATACAAGTTGGGAAAATCAATCTTGAGACATGTTTGAGTTATGGTTTATAATAATGGTGCAACCATATTCATGGTTATCTATGTACGGTTATTTTTGTTCTGAGTTAATTAACAAACGACTCACAGTGGATTTTGTGAAAGCTTTCATTCAAAAAATTGGCAACCAAAATAAATGAAATACAGACTGAATTGTAGCCTACCGTGTACAGGACTAGACAGATGGCTTAGCCATTGTTAGTTCTAGTCACTTAATGTATTAGGTTTGGCTAGAGTTCTGTTTGGCTTTAAGTAGCCAATCACCAATTGTCTTGATAGCGTTTGAGCTCTTGGTTTAAATTCCATTCTACTAATTCTGCAAATCCAGCATACAACAAAAGTCCTCCTGTAGCCAGCAGCTTTCAGTGGGATTCTGAAGCACAACTCATAACATATGTTGAGTGGAACCAGGATTAACTTGGAGCAAACACACACACACACACACACACACACACACACACACACACACACACACACACACACACACACACACACACACTCCTTCTTCGAGACAGATTTTGTTGTAGTGGTTAGAGTGCACCATGGTGAACTGAAACCTGTTCACAGTGGATATAGGACCGCGGATGAAACCTATAGGACGACTCGTATTTAGGTCACTTGGTCGCTAGTGGATGGTCAACTTTAAATGACGATTTTCACCTGGAGGTAAGGAGCGAGGAGTCGATTATTTGAACACTTTAGTTAACATTACGCAATTTCGAAGAACTTCTGTCTCAATAGTTTCATAATTTCCTAATCAGACTTAATGCTGCCATTTGGTGTTGATGCGGATATTTAACCAAAACATATTTTTATTCAAACACGACACATTGCGGTCATTGTCTTGATGAAACGCGTGTGCTATTTTGTTTGGAAATAAATGAGTAGATCAATAATGAGTGAAGATTTCTTCCCTGTCGCTGTCTGGCTCCACAGTTGGTTGCTCCGTCCCAGCTGCGCCCCGCGTCAGTCTTCACCCCTCGGCCAGGGAACCGTCGCCCCTGTCTGTTGGGACGGTTCACCTGTCAGCCCTTTGGCAATCAGCCATACCGTTAATTGTACAGAGACAGTTGTTCATCATCTCTTCACGTCTCTCCCTCCCTCCCCTCCCTCATTCCTCATTCGCTACTCACCAACCGCAATGTGAACGGTATGTGGCACACCCCCCTACACCAATTCCCGCGATGAAGGGTTCAAGGGCGTTACGGATGTTGAATGCAGTCATTTGAATCGTTTGGTCCGGGGCCAGGCTTTACAGACTATATTTCTGTTGAAAGAACGGGTTATTCGTGCTGTTAATCCTGCAGTTAATGAGTCGTTTACAACGACACGAGGGGGACTATATATAATGCAGTAGCTACTCCAGTCCACTTGAGGGCGCCAGAAACCCAATTCTGGCCAGTCGAGTCGTTCCATGCGTCCATGTAGATACAGCTGTGCTTTTGGCCCGCTTACAGTAAGTGTTCACCTGTTGAACAGCTGTGTGTGAGCTCACAGAGAGACTTATTCATGTGTTTTTCATACAATACAGCTGTCAAATAGTACTTCATATACACTTTACTGGCAATGGAGAATGGTTCAAATACCTTATAAATCTGATTCACAAAATCTTCACTGTAAATCTTTAAACCATATTTCCAGAAATATCTCAGGATTTCTTGAGATGATAACTAAAAAATGTATTATAGACCTAAAAACCAGCCATGAAAATCCCAGTCAGCCAATTATTCAAGCTCGAAAGACTTCACCAACAGAAATGCTTAAAATGTGGAGATCACAACCTTTACGTTTTTGGTTAAATGTTTGGGAAGACAACATACTGAGTGTGAGTGTATGTGTGTGTGTGTATGTGTGTGTGTGTGTGTAATTTGTGTAATACCCTATATTACTAGTTTAATAGCGCATGTGTCTCCTGTTGATAATGATGTGCCTTCATTATGTCCAGTGGCT
>NC_140286.1:7246995-7249495 GCF_964030765.1 Micromesistius poutassou
TTCATGCAGCATTAAGAATGATTATGAACATTAGCATAGGGCTTAGGGTTAGGTTGAGGGGGTTAGTGTTAACCCTAGTCCCATTAAATAATGTATAAATTAATACTTTAGTTAACATGATCACCATTACCTTAATTGACATGAACACCATTACCCTCGTTAACATGAACACCATTAGTAAACATGAACAGCATCAGATCACCAGACCACATGTTAACTGTTAGTCAAATGTGTGACCTAATGCTTATTACAGCATGAACCAATGTTGATTGATTGTAAGTTAATGTCCCTTAATATCAAATGTTACCCGACGACTTAATGTCATTCGAGTCGTGATCGGGGACGTTCCTTGGTTTTTCAGCTTGGTCTGGCTTTCGTTTCTGTCTCTTGTTATTCCTTCTTCCTGTTTTGCGACCTCTCTCTGTCTCTGCTCATCTCAACACAACATCGGGGTTGTTGCTCCGACCGTATAATTCCCATATAAGAGCAGAGAGGACGGTGTGTTGAGCAGGCGCAGCATCAGAGGAGGGCGGGGGGGGGGGGGGGGGGCAGGCTGGGGGTCCTGGCCCAGAGAAGGAGAGAGAGCAGGAGGGGAGGAGGCCAAAGGAAATGTTTGTTTTAGAGCCCAACTCTGTTTGTGTGTGTGTGAGTGTATTTTTACGTAAATAGTGTGTATATGTATGTGTGTCCTGATTACTCTCATCCTCTCTAGGTTTGTGTGTGCAGGTTTGTGTGTGTGTGTGTGTGTGTGTGTGTGTGTGTGTGTGTGTGTGTGTGTGTGTGTGTGTGTGAGACGGTCCCTGTCCACATGAAAAATGCTTTGCGTTTCTGTGCATAGACACATGTGCTGGGCTCTATGCGTGCGCTCGGTGCACCTCAGTGAGGTTCTGCAGGCTTAGCTAAACAGAGAACAGTCTGCCCGTGGCCGACCGGGCCCTGCTACAGGTCTCCAAATAAAGGCATGGCTCTGGTGGGACGTGCTCTAAAAGACCAGGAGACAGACATGGATCAGGCTTTACCCTGACAGTCCGCTTCAGAGGACTGATCGATAACGTGTGGGTAAACCTGTCACTGATCGGGCTCGCGTGTCCGCTGCCTGTCAACCGTGGTGGGGTTAGCCGGATCTCTTTGGACAAAACCCAGCAACGTCCTCCTGTCTGGAGTAGCTCCGTGTGCAGGGCTGGTTCGAAATCAACCTGGATCAGCGTTTCTGTGTGTCACGTACCCCTACCATCCGGACCTTTTAACCATAAACAGCAGTTTCATTGCCTACATCGTTTGTAATCTGAATTGCATGCTGGAACGAAAACCAATCAGGGGACGGGTAGCTAGCTATAGTTATTTGATGCTGCTTGTTTTTCTTCGTGCGAGATCTAGCAACACCACCACCACCCCTCAAATGAAACCACAGGAACGGACCCAAAATTACATTTTGAGTCAAGCTTCTATTCTGAATTCTATTCGAATCTGGAACGTGTTCGGCCAATCAGAATGTGCAATGGCAAGATTTCGCCGCCGTGACTTATTTATGTATTTTTGATTTTTAATCACTCCATAAGTCGAGTCACAAGGAAGGCGACTGCCAGTTAAGTTGAGCTGCTGGTCATGTGGATGACGGAGAGCTAAATGTACCAGCGAAGGCCGTGTCTGCTTCCCCTGTTGGACCTCTGCCCTCAGCCATCACCCTCAGCCAGCCCCCATGTGTCG
Source organism: Micromesistius poutassou (assembly GCF_964030765.1). Taxonomy (NCBI): domain Eukaryota; kingdom Metazoa; phylum Chordata; class Actinopteri; order Gadiformes; family Gadidae; genus Micromesistius; species Micromesistius poutassou. The sequence goes on from NC_140286.1 coordinate 7,248,703, forward strand.
GTCACCTGGTGCAATCTTAACTCTGCGTGTACAACAGCAGTGGTTCTTTTTGAAAAAAGCCGTAGATCAACATTTTTGTACCCTAAATCCAGTCAGGTAAGGACTCCATACTGTGAATGGGCTAAGTCGAACACCTGATGTAGCGTTTAACGCTGCAATGCAGCGAATACGCTTAGTGCGTTGCTGATCGACACAGCGCAGTGTAGATGTGCGTTTCCATTGCAGGTTCAGAGTGAAGGAGACCCAGTCAGGCTAAATCTGTGTCATCCTGTGGCCGGTGTCAGAAATGGCTCCGTGAAGAGAAGGCTCTATTTAAAACACTTGAGTGTTAAGCCTTACTAGTGTTGCCATTCAAATACCACCGCTTAGGATGTCACTAAGTTGGAGATGCGAGTGTAGCTTCAAGAACTAGACGGGCAGCATTGCTCTCTTGGATATGGGAGTGTCTGGATGTGTGTTGGATATGGGGGCGTCTGGGTGGACTTTGTGCTTGCAATGGCTTATCAACATGACACCTGCTGAAATGGGGGTCCTGTAAGCTACGCAAAAGCAAAGAAAAACAGAAACTATATATTGCTCATGTTGAAAACTATGTTGCTCATAGCATTGTGTATTATATGCAACAAAAGAGTAATTGGAAGTCTGTTTGATTGGATTCTATGATGTGTATTATATTTACATTTACATTTAAATTGAGGGCATTTTGTGTATGACATCTGGATCGTATAGACAACATATTTCAATTGTTTATTCCTATGCACAGATTATACATGGTGTAGGTAACAACATGCAC
>NC_140286.1:7254495-7321995 GCF_964030765.1 Micromesistius poutassou
CTGGTCTGGAGGGAGAAGCAGTAATGTGATCCATCTCAACTACAACATTGTAACAGCTATAACTGTTCAACCAGAGAGACAGACAGACAGATATCCAGATAGACAGAGAGAGGGAGAGAGAGGGAGAGAGAGGGACAGAGAGAGAGAGAGGGCGGGAGAGAGAGGGAGTGAGATGTTAGAATCGCGTGTGGCCAGGCTGTGAAGTGGAGTTGAGAATATCCTAATTTCCCAATGACAAAACCTCAGCTCCTGAAATAGATATAGGCAGTTTATTCTCGGCTGTGTTACACATCCGTGGAGCGGGGGCATGTCAAACAAAATCTTATTTTAGAGTGGTCCTTAAAATAAGCATGAAATAAACATATTGGCTAATCCTGATATGCCGTTTTGTCGTCAAAGACGAGAGATGAGTCAAAGACCGGCCTTTAAATGTTTGCCCTAGTTCTACCATGAGACGAGAGCTGCTTCTGCTGAGACTGAAGACGGGACACGGACGGTTTTTGTATTGTGTCGACTCGGTCCTTAATTCGGTCTCTGTTTCTGTAGGATTCGACGACAAAGCTCCTCCCAGACTGTGTGCCTCGGTGTCCTTTCCAAGCAGAACCTTAAGGTAAGCAACGGGACGCCACGGAATCCAGAACTGTCCCCTCCGGCGACGCTCCGTGCTGAGATGGCAGCGTTCCCAATGCTCTTAGGTCAGGTGTTCTTCCCCCAGTCAGAGGTAGGGAAGCTTGCCTAGCAACTGGAGGGTCACCAGCCTCCTCCCCCGCCTCCTCCTGGCATAGAACTCAAGTTGTAAGCACTATTCTTATATTGCATACATTAAAAAGAGTCCGGTGCCGTAGTCTTTTTTCAGAGTCTGATCAATAGATTCTTTCACAATTAGTTGCAAATATTTCAATAAAATGTCAAGTATTCCAGTCTAGTAGTCTAAGTGGTCTCCCATTTGGCTAAATAAAAGACCACGAGAGCACATGTGTGTTTTATTGCATACCAGAATCAATATCAAACGGGGGTTTTTTGCGTGCTTTTTCTGGTACACAGCACATTTTGCAATGCATTTGCATGGTCATCCACGATGTGCTTGTGTCGGTTGTAGCTTTTAGCCTAGCTTTAAGACTATCATGTCTGCTAAGCATTAAAAGCCAGCGTTTGGCTGGGGAAGCTTATCCCAAGATCCCTTCTTGGCATGCCAATAAAAGGCCTTAATATATCACCTGAAGCAAGCCTCGACTCCACCATGCCTGTGTTTCTGTTCCATGACGAGGGCCCGGTTCTCTCTGTTTCTTCTCTGGTCGACGTCAGTGCAGAGGCACCAAAGCCAAGGAATTTAAGATACTGATGAAACAACAAGTATAACCTTCTCAGTTGGCGTTGCGCAACAGCAGCTTGCAGCAGAAAGGACATCCAAGTTCTGGAGGATTTAGACTATTGTCAACACATATTAGAATCATCTCCAGGCAGGCACCGTTGTTGACTGAAGATGATTCTTTAGTGTGTTTCTTTTGTGTGTGTTGCCGTGCAGAGCCAATATTTACAGACATGAGGTTTTGGGCTAAGCCAATATTTACAGATATGTGGTTTTGTGCTAAGCCAATACCTAGAGACATGAGGTAAACATAGAGTGATTAAAATTGGTCTTGGTGACTTTGCTGGTCCCCCGAATCCTAAGGCCTTAGGATCTGAGAGGCGGTGTTGCAGATCGATTGACCTAGTTACTAAGACACACACACACACACAGCCTTCCCTCCAAAAGGAGGATGGAAAATGTATTACATCTACTGCATTTTATGCAAGTATTTAGTTATTTGTTTTATAGGTACTACTTAGTTTTGACCTGATCCAACCCCCATATTTTCTATACGAGTTTAACACAGCATAGTGTTTAGTCTAACGTGTTAACATTGTGTTTTTAGCTTTCGGAGTGACGTCCTAGAAATCGAGAGGAGCACGTTGGTCAAGAGTGTTTCCGACATTGATCTTTTGGCTGTCCTGCCCAAGGGTGAGATTTGATTCATCATTTCGAAAGAAATCACTTCACCATAACCTCTCCTTACCGTTCTCATCCAAACAACTAACCTTTATCATCTATTCCCCCACACCCAGTTTCAGAATTGAAGAAACAATTTGAAAAGACCAGAGAGAGTGATTCTGGAATGAACAGGTATTTCCTGGCGTCAAATTCCTATTCATGAGATCTACGAGTATTACATTTGGTTCTTAGGATTTGCTTAATGAAACAGTAGCCTACATTTGACCTTTGACCTTTGCCCTTTGCCAGGAAGGAGAGGGTGGCCCGGCGCCTGGAGGGGTTTGAGGGGGATGCTCCGCCGGCCCTGGTGCCTGGGGGTCCGGTAGCCAATAGGGTGCTGGAGGAAGACGCCCCGCGCTACACGCGCGCGTCAGACCACTGTGAGCCGCGCGTGAAGGGTGAGTATGGACCCCTGTTGCCATGGGGACTCTCTCCGTAGGAAGACTCTCTGTCTAGGACGTTCTGTATGTATGAAGACTAACTACGTATGAAGAAGTTCTGTATGTATGAAGACATTATGAAGACCTTCTGTATTTATGTGGACTTTATGTAGACTTTCTGTATTTATGTGGACTTTATGAGTACTTTTTGTATGTATGTGGACTTTATGAGTACTTTCTGTATGTATGTGGACTTTATGAGGACTTTCTTTCTGTATGAGGACTTTCTGTATGTATGAGGACTTTATGAGGACTTTCTGTGTAGGAACGCTTTCTGTTCATGAAGACTTTTTGTCTGAATTTGTTGTGTCTCCTGCCTAGCAGTTGTTAATCAAAGCTGTTGTAAGACATATAAAGGAAATACACACTGCACATCATAGGGAATTGTCTGCACCCTATGAGACTTTCTATAGTAAAATCCTCGCTGTCGTTGGTCTCTTTGTCGGGGAATGACACAAAACATAGCGTTAACAAAGTAAAAACAACAGAACATTTAAAAGTCCTCCGGCTGACCCCCATAACGTGTTCCTGTGCTCCGTCGGCAGTGAGGCGCTACACCCGAGAAGAGACGGACGCGCCCCAGACGCACGCTGCGTCTCCAGACCGGTCGTCGTCGTCGTCGCGGCTCAGAGCCGTCGGCGGCGGCAGCGGAGGCGGCGCCCGCGGCATGGCGCCCCCGGTGGCCGTCCGCTCCGAGCCCGCCTCCGCGTCGCCCGGCGCCGCGCCGGCGGACCCCGGCGGCCTCAGCTCCAAGGCCGAGCGCATCGCCCGCTACAAGGCCGAGCGGCGGCGCCAGCTCTCGGAGCGCTACGGCATCCTCCTCGACCAGGAGCCCGACCTGGACTACACGCCCCGCTACAGGGCCCGCCGCGAGGGGCAGGACCCTCCCGGCCCGCAGCAGCAGCAGCAGCAGCCGCCGCCTCCCGCCAGGCGGGACAGGGACAGGGACAGGCAGGCGGCCGGCGACGAGGGGCCGGAGCCCAGGGTGCCTTACAGTTCCGGCGTGGGCCGGGTTTACATGCGAGCTCACCCGGAGAAGGACCCCCCCGCCGCCGGTTCCGGATCCGGTTCTGGTCACGCCCACCCGGCCCAAGCCCCGCCCCCGACACACGAACAACGGCCCGGCCGGTTCTCGGAGCGGGAGAGGGCCATGAACACGGAGAACCAGCGGCGGGGGGGTGGGGCAGCCAGACCCAGGAGCGAGGAGCAGTACCAGCCGCCCCAGACCTCACAACATCCCTTCCACCACCACCAGCAGCAGCATCCCCATCCTCCCCAGGAGCCCAGCCAGCCCCCCTCCTCCTCTTCCTCCTCCGGCAGGCCTTCTGACTTCAGCATGGCGGCGGTGCCCAGCTCCCCACGCAGCGGCCGCCGCGCCTCGCTGCCCTCCCCGCGCTACGGCATCTCCCCCGGAGACCTGTTCATCGAGCAGCAGGCCCAGAGCATCCTCAGCAGACAAGGGTGAGTCTGAGCAACCACAGAGCGTCAGATCTGTTGGCCATTGGCTGTTGGCAGGCGTCATCGTGGTGGATTCTGGCTGAATCCACGCTCGGGGGGGAAAGCGGACTTACTGACTGACCCTGTGCAGGATAGATGAGTTTGGAAGGCGGTGATCTTGCAGTGTTTTGTTTCTCGTAGTATCGTAGAGGTGAGGTGCCCATCCAGCCTGGACCAGAGACCAGAGTCTTGCTTTGCAAACAATAGCTTTTTTTTTTTTTGTTTGGGAAAATCATTTTGGAAATACGTGTCTTCTTAGGAATAATCATGCAAACTCTTCATTGTGTTTTCAGGGCCGTGCAGTTATCTGCCGTCTGGCTCTATATCCGTTCACACCATGGCTGGCAATTATTTACACTGTCAATGGAAACCTGCACATGGAACCGTTTATGATATGAAGTTGCATCTGTTTCATAAAGAACTGAACATGTAATAGTGTGAGGGACAGACAGTGGCCTAGAAGCTATATTTCTATCATTGCGTCTTTGGCTTAGGATGGTCAAAAGTAGCCATCAAGTTATTGCTAGCAACTTACTATTGTTGCAAGGGGGTGGAACCATTCTATAATATGATTCAAGAGTCCTGTCATGCTAGCCCAGTTCTGCAGTCAAATATAAACCAACCATATGCTGTGTGAGTTTATGAAAGCCTGCAGTGAAGGCTATGAATGGTGAGGCTCAACTTAGAAGGACTGCAGCGCAAGCACAACAACATATGATGTTCGTAAAAGAAAGATTGAAGAAAGATTTAAAGGGCCACCACGCGCTGCCTTATGTTGTGTGGCGTGTGTGTGTGTGATGGCTGGTTTAACCTGTGCACACTGATTACTCAATGTGCAACAGGTGTGCAGCCTCACCCAGCCCCAGAGTCCAATCAGTCTGACTCTGGGCCTGATGAGGCTGCTTAAACCAGCCATCATCCACACACACTACACATACTGCTTTAAATGCGTGGTTTGAAAATATTGCGGTCTGCAACATCAACTACGTTTCCTGCCCAAAAAAGTCTGATTATTGCTGTCATTGGTCTGATTTTTGTGTACTCCGTTGGGCAATTTCTGAAAAATTTGACAATGAACACAATTCTTTCAGTGAGCTATGTTAGTTAATTCTTTCTAGATATTGTGGGATTTCCCCAACTGCATAAATTCCACAGACAAATACTACTACTGCTACTATACCCACGAATATCAGATGCATTTTTTAAGCTAGAAGTGTGTTAGGGTGGAGTATCAATGGTGGAGTAATATTCATACTGATTTTTCATTGGAGGTGGGCTAGGTATGCTCTCATGCTCATTTGATCCCGTCCAGGTCCAGCCTTACCTGTGGTATAATTTACATCGAAACAACAACAAAATTGGCATATGATTTATAGTCTTGGCTGTTCCAACAACAAATGGCTGGTCAATCAACCATTCTTCTGCAATGTTGAATGCAGAAAAAGCTTTTTGTTCGTTTGTATTTTTTTGTGAGGATAAGAACAAATATATTTTTGGAGCAGGAAGTGACCCAGATTCAGTAGATAACCTTCTTATTGAACAGCCGGTAAGACCACTTGCAGTCCCATCAGGAGCTGATGAAAGACGGGAAAAAGGAAAATTCTATGTATGTTCCCATATATTTGAACACAGTGGTCTACATTAATTTGTACCTCGTATCTTGGTTTCCAGTGTGACTATATCAGCTGGCCAGGCGACACATGGATGTTAGGCCGCGCTAGAACTGTGGGGTCAGGCGTAGTGTCACAGCTTAAACCAATTGATGCTGGGGAAAATGCAAAGGGGATTAATGCAATGCCTCTGTACTTTAGGTTAAAAGAGCATAGATTAAAATAGTTCTGCTTACTAATTAGGCATGAAGGGGAGAGTGAGAAGAGAGTTGTTAGAACTTTGAATCAATGTTAAACCCAGAATGTGTGGCTACTTGACCTTGTTGCTATTTTAAGGAAGGGTCTGATTTGGTCCTGTGTCTCTCGCTCTTGGCCCGGGCTGGCTCTGGGTTGAATCGGGCTTGGCTTTTTATTGATTCAGTTTGTACATAACGATATAGTACATACACTTAGTTTTTATGCTTTCTATTTGTGGAAAATGTGGCCATGTATTTTACAATCCATTTTTCTTGATAGACCATGAGAAAGAACCACTTAACAATGAGATTGTTTTTTATTTTTAACACACTGAATATTGTTTTTCAGTATATTCAAATAAAACTAAAACAACAACAACAAAAAAGTAAGTGTAACTATTCCCTCTTGATCAGCACCCAAATCACGTCATGTCTCGTCGTCTGTCCTCCCCCCCCTTTAAGAATCAGAGTGAGAGAGAGGCTGCCACGGGATGAAGCCGTCCACAGGCCATCCGAGTGGAGCCCAGACAGCCCTCAGGGGACCAGACCCCAGCGTCAGGCCGGCGATGCTCCTCAGTACGCTGTGAAACAACAGCAGCAGCACTCAGACCCAGACTACCAAAGGTCTGCGCCACATCCACATCCAGGCCCGGGGCACCAGCCGGAACCCACCGTCGCCGCTGGCGACAGGCTGTCGGTGGGTCCACCGGAGGTCCAGCGCCGGCGGCGGGTCAGCGCTGACCAGATCTACGCCACCCACAGGGAGGCCCGGCAGGAGGCCAGGCAGGCACTGAAGGCTGAGCCCCACACGGCGGGCCTGCTGAAGAGCAGGAAGGCGGTGCTGCCCTCGGAGATCCGCCGACGGGAAAGGAGCCTGGACGGAGGCCAGAGCGACGACAGCGAGTCGGAGACGATGAGTCCCAGGATGCGGAGGGCCACCCTGTCCGGGGATGACTGGAAGAGGGAGCAGCCGGTGGAGAGAGGCCTGGACCGAGTGCGAGGGCAGGTCGCCGGTGAGAGGTCATCGGGAGGTGCCCGGCAGGGTCTGGACGGCCAGGAAGGGAGGGCGTTCAGGTGGACGGAGCCACAACCCCCGCCCCTCCACGCCACCCCACCACGCCAACATCCCCAGCAGCAGCAGCAGCCCCAGCAGCAGCAGCTTGCTGAGCAGGTGTACCACAGAGAGCCTGTTCACCAGCATCAACCGTTTCCGGTGTCACACGATCCCCCAAAACGAGAACAGTACGAGCCGCCGCATGAAACACCCTGGAACCTCAGAGAGGGCGACAGGCAGCGGGACTTTGAGTCCCGACATCCAGAGTCCCAACGATTCCAGCAGGAGCTCCAAAGGAGACCTCAAGAGATCGCACGGCAACGCCCCCAGGAGATCCCACGGCAACACCAAGAAGAGGTCCCACGACAACGCCACCAAGAGATCCCACGGCAACACCAAGAAGAGATCCCATGGCAACGCCCCCAGGAGATCCCACGGCAACACCAAGAAGAGATCCCACGGCAACGCCCCCAGGAGATCCCACGGCAACACCAAGAAGAGGTCCCACGACAACGCCACCAAGAGATCCCACGGCAACACCAAGAAGAGATCCCACGACAACGCCACCAAGAGATCCCACGGCAACGTCCCAGGGAGATCCCACTGCAACATCTCCAAGAGATCCCAGTGCAACGCCCTCAGGAGATCCCAGGGAAACGCCACCAAGAGATCCCTCTGCAGCATCTCCATGAGATCCAACTGCAACGGCCTCAAGAGATCCCCCTGCAGCACCATCAGGAAGTCCCATGGCAACGCCACCAAGACATCCCAGTGCCACGCCCTCAGGAGATCCCAGGGCAACGCCACCAAGACATCCCAGTGCCACGCCCTCAGGAGATCCCAGGGCAACACCACCAAGACATCCCAGTGCCACGCCCTCAGGACCCCCAGACCCAGCGCCGGCAGACCCTGACCCAGCAGGACACCCAGGAGCACCAGCGATCGGACTCGGCCGCGTACCTCCAGGACACCTCGTCCGCCAGCAGGCAGTCCAATAGCAGCAACGGAGGGGGACCCAAGCCTAAAGTGCGCATCCGCTCCATGTCGGACGTGGGTATGGCCCAGCGCCCCGGCGTGTACCGCACTGCAGAGCGGGTGTCCCTGGGCCGGGAGGCGGCCGCGGGCCGGGAGGCGGCCGCGGCCTCGGCCGCACCGGGGCTGGCCAACGGGGAGGTTGGCTCCCTGGACACCCGGGTGTCCGTAGCTCAGCTGCGCCACTCCTACCTAGAGAACGCCAACCGCAAGCCAGAGCTGTAGGTGACCCGGCATGCGACGCATTGGAGGCCGCTGTCTAACCCCGCTAGTGTGCCAGTGTGCTGTGTGACGTCTTACGTAATCCGGCCTACTGCTTTTTTTCATAAAAACAGCAAAAGCATTATGAGGGTTGAGAGAACATTGTCACGGCAGTGGCTTGAATTTCACAACAGGGACATGTTTGCGTGCTACGGTTCACCATGGGTTCATTGGTTTGACCTAGCGCCTGTTGTGTTGGAGCGGTTTTGGCGGTTAAACCGGTGCATGCCTTGAGTGACGTACGGCGACTCCGCCGCAGCTGTCTGCTCTGCCGCGGGGGTCCGCGGTCGACTTTTCTTGCAGTATCAGTGTGTGTGAGACCCGCCTGCCTGACCTACTCAGATAACTTGGCTGTGTGGTTTCCAGGAGACACTTTAACCAACCCCCACTAAAAACGAAATCATCAAGTCGGAAGAAATTGTTCCTAATCACCGATGATCGCTCACTCACAACTCGAATCTCCCTGTGTGTGTGTGTGTGTGTGTGTGGTCTTCTTTGTCAATGTTTCCTATGGGACACATCCCGACCTCAAGGGAGCCCACTAAAGTAGACCTGTCAGCAGTGGAAGTGGAACCAGCTATCAGCAGTGGCGCCGAGCGGGACAGGGGCGTCCGAAGACCCCGCCGCTACATCACCCCGGGCCAGGACAGCCGCATGTCCGAGCGCTTCCGGACCCAGCCCATTACCTCCGCGGAGCGCATGGAGTCCCATAGGTACAGGCAGGAGGACTTCACAATTAAAGTCCTCTATGGTGGAGAAAGTCCTCTGTGGTTTTTTTCGAAATGATCGTACTAACAACTTGACAATCTCTCAAAACGACCTATAGTACAGGAACTGACAACTTGTATATAATGTTATGAGCGATAACAATATGGAAGTAAATATCTATTATGCATTTGGTGATGTCTGAAAAGGATGGGGTGTACCGTACCATTTTTTTAAAGTTTGTTACAGTATCGAGCGATACTATTCTAGTTTGTGATGCTTCACTTTGCTCTTGTGTGCCAACAGTCGCCTATGCCAAGAAAACACGCATTTCGTTGCAGATAAGCAGATAACTGTGACGTGCCTGTCCAAGTCTGCAGCTATCAGATGCTAAATAACTCAGTATTCCTCTAATGTTTTTTTCCTGTATGGTCACTCCAATGTTTTTGTTTTTGTTTCCCAAGGTCTCGCATGAGTCCAACCCAGCTTCAGGAGGCTGATGGTAAACACTCTGTTCCTCTGTCTGTTGTCCCTTTATTGTTACAGTAAAGGATGAGGCATTATATAATATATAATACTGTCTATGCTAGATAATAGAGATAGCTTTGAGGTCAGCGTAACTGGACTTCAATTAACAACTAGAGTAACTTTAATTGTCAGATTTGCTATATACTTCCCAGTACTACACATATATACAGATGTATATGTATATGTATACAGTATACTGCAGTATAGCATAACCAATTATTTTTTTAATTCCCAAGGCACAGATGAGCAGACACTAGATGAGAGAGCCAAGATGAGCGTGGCCGCCAAGAGATCTCTCTTCAGGGTATACGCTCTCGTTCATCTGCATCAAGCAAAATACCACTTTTAAAGGAACATGCGCTTAATAATAAAGAAGTGAAATATTGTTACTGATTCTCGATTGATTCTCTTCAGGCATCACATTTTTTTAAACAAGCATTTTAACAAAAAACAAACACTTTACCTTAACAAATTGTGTAATACCATGAAGCGATCCAATCCATGTTACAATGCAGGATTTCATTTCCAATTTGACCTCAGTCTCATGCATTCCGTTCATTCCAATCTGTTTTATTTATCTTCAAATACCGGGACCTGATCCCTACACCTGCTGCGTGGATTCTAAAGCTGAGACGTGTTACTCTGGTCTTCCGGTAGGAGCTGGAGAAGGCGTCCGATGGTGGGGTGCCCAAGCCTCGCTCCCGCAACGTGGCGGTGGAGCGGCGTCTCCGTCGGGTCCAGGACCGCTCTCACACCCAGCCGGTCACCAGCCGGGAGGTGGTCACCGCCACCACGTAGGTCCCTCATGTGATCCTCTTTGTGTGTTAAAGGAGCGCCGCCACACTCGGCTGTTTTCTAATAAAACAGGACTGTATTTTGAGTATGTGTTTCTACAGTAGCCAGTCTACACAGTGTTGATTTGAGACCTTTACAGACTTATTTTTTACATTTTACTACTGCTTGCCGAGATGTGGTCCCTGTTTAATATACGTGATGGCAGATCCCAGCATGGGCGAAACAAATATGCAGCAAACTAAAGTGAAATGCCCAGTTCACCCAGAGTTAAGCCTGGCTATCAGACTTTAGATTATTGATCTAAGGTATGATTTGTGAGACTAACATGCGCTGTAGGCAAAAACCGCATATAGTGTGGCAAAGATCACATCTGAATTGATCAGCAAGGCCTGTAGCTGAAATATGATGTCCTTAGTTTTACAGGTTCTGCGTCCCTCATTCCCTCTTCTCTTCTCCTCTCCTTTCCTCTCCTCTCCTCTCCTCTCCTCTCCTCTCCCCCATCCTTTAAAACAATTAGCATCCAATCAAATATTGTTCTGCACTTTCTCTCTTGTCTTGTCTATGTGTGCTTGTGACACCTATCTGCCGTAGGCTTTCTCATGTTTACCTTGTGTCCTTCACTTGTATTGGTTATCTCATGTAGGGACACCGATGTGACATCACATCCTGTGGTCGTTCACACTGCAGCCCGAAACCCCAGCCCTACTTTAGTGAAAACCACCGTGACCAGCTTCAGGTACAAGTGTGTGTGTGTGTGTGTGTGTGTGTGTGTGTGTGTGTGTGTGTGTGTGTGTGTGTGTAATACTATTTTTGATTGTGGTTCATAGACCCATTATGATGCCATGATGCATTAGAGCTATGATTGAATCAACATACTAAGAATGTATGGCGAATGCACATTTAGTACTGCCCTCTGCTGGCCAATATGCACTACTGCAGTTGCACTTGGCTTAGCTGTGTACACCTTGTAGGGGCAAGAAAGAGACCTGTGTTTACACTATAGCTCTGTTATAAGCTGTTATCCTTCTCTGTCAGTCTTTTCTCAATTAAACACTGATGGTAGTGATAGTGTCTTCTTGGAAAGGTGGAGAGATGGTTTACCAAGCCTGTGAGTTGGGCTTACATCCAGCAATGACTCAGCCACCTGAGTCATAAATTACTTGTTTGATCCTTGTAGGTCTAGTGGTTTAAATGAGTATTTATTGCATCTATGGATTTTTCAATTTATTTTCCCGGATTCAAATGGTTGTATCAAAATACAAATAAAATGGAAATAAAAATAAACGCTTCTCTTACTTTGTGACCCATTAAGTTCTCACCCTTTGCTCACCTTAAACCTGCTGACTCCAGCCTCCTCCCTGTCCCCCCAGCGTCCAGAGCTCCTCCCAGCCGGGATCCCTGGTCCAGGACCACACCCGGGTCCAGGAGAAGGAGAACCAGAGCCCCAGGGACGCCCAGCAGGAGCAGCCCCCTGCCGCCCCGGGGCCCAGCGGAGGGGACCAGGGGGAGGGCCAGGGGGTCCCGTCCTCAGATGAACCGGACCTGTCCAGCCTGAGCCTGGCTGAGAAGATGGCCCTGTTCAACCGCCTCTCGGGCCCCCAGAAGGAGGAGGAGGAGGAGGGCGGGGCCGGGGGTAGGGTGGGGGACACCCGCCAGCGCCGGGCCAACGCCCGCTTTCAGACCCAGCCAATCACCCAGGGAGAGGTGGACCAGGTAGGCTGCTCATGGCAAACATTTCGTTTTTCTTTGAAGTGCCAACAATAGATAACAATCGAGAACATTGATTAAATCGTTTTATAATACACTATACATTGTAAGGCTTGCAAATCTGCTGTGGTTTAACCCTTTTCCAATTACCATATTAATTTACGTTGTAATGATTAAATTCTGCTGAAGAATATCCTTAAGGCAATGTTACCGTGATCGTTTCAATGTCCGACTCCAAATCAAGGTGTGGTCAGTCAGCGGCCTTGCTACCGGAAGACACTATAGTACACTATCAATCACTCAGTGAATAGCAAGCAGATACACCCTATCTCCTTACACACGACCACTCAAGCTTATATGGCATTAATATGGCAAGGCGTTCACAATTACCCAATCTCTCATTGTGCTCAAGAAGGATTTGAGTTACGGTTATGAGATAAAACGTCAGGAGATTCTCCACCGTAACAATATAGAACTCACCCGTCCTCGAATCCATCCAGGAAAGGTTGAGGAGGAAGTTGAACAAATGAGTGAGACAGTGAGCAGTTTGTTTTAGCCTGAGGCCCCGCCAGTGTTTTGAGCCGGGCCAACTGCCACATAGGGGCACGCTGTGAGGAGGATGAGGAGGTAACCACTGGGGGTGTCCACACAGGAGGCTGAGCCGACGGGTACCCCCGTGGTATCCAGCAGCAACAATCAGGGAGGACACGTAAGCCCCACCCAGCTGCTTAGCACATGTTTCTGTTGCGACTCCATGTGTTTGTGGCAGTCTAGCAGCCTCTGTGGTGGCCTGCTTTGTGAGCCAACGACCCCGTGGTCTTTACTGCAGCTCGTTCTAGCTGAATGCTCAGCATGAGATCTTCATGAAGTGCGAAATAGGAGATGTGCTTATTGTGGTTTTTTGCTTCATAGGCTCGTCAGAAGGGTTCATTTGATGTTGTTTTGAAGGAAACACGACATGCCCTGCCACCCTCTGTTGTTTTGTTTGTTTGTCTCTTTCTAAGTAACATATCTGCTCTTCGTGTACTTGTTTCATAGCATGTGTTCAAAGGCGCACTATAAAGGTGCGCCATCATTTACATCCATAATCTGCATGTAGCTCTCATATAGAGACTTTATGCATGTTTGGGTACAAGAAATGCAATTGATGATATCTGGATCAAGTTGTTTTTAATAGTTTTACAGATGTTGTAGGTTGTGCATCGCTATCATCAAAGCTTACCGTCTGCTTTGTGGATTCATTATCGATTCATTTTGTCACGTTGTCCTCGAATGTAGCACATCGCCACCAGGTGGCGACGTCGCGCCTAAAATCAAATCTCTGTTGCGGCTTTAAAGTGGCGCACACATGATGCACATGTATTCACGAATCCAAAATGATTCATGGATTTTCTTGGATGATTGGATTGGACATCCTGAATGCATGTCAAATCCAGAACCATGTGCTTATCAATGTCAGTTGTGTTGTTGCCAGTGTTATTGTGCATGGCAGGTTTTCTGAATGACTTGGTGACTTTGCTGACCTTGCATTTCATGGCCATTCTGGATGAAACAGCAGTAATGTGTTGATAAGAAGAAAGAAAAGAATCGTACATCATTACATCATCACACCTGCTGTTCTCAGATACACACACGCACACACACACACACACACACACACACACACACACACACACACACAAGCCCTGCACCTCCGGTCTCCACCAGGCCGACCTCTGACCCCCCCGGGCCCTTCCTGTGTCCTGCAGCTGCAGAACGGGGGCGGGGCCAAGCTGGAGCCTCTCTCGGCCGCCCTGGTGCGCTCCGTGGCGGCCGTCACCTCCCACGCCTCGGTCACCACCGTCGCCATGGCGACCAGCAGGAGCAGCAGTGGCGGGGGCGTTCGTGACCGTGACGGTGGCGATGGCGGGGAATACGCCGGCTCACCACCAGCACCAGCAGCACCAGCACCACCAGCACCAGCACCAGCACCACCAACACCAGCAGCACCAGCAGCACCAGCACCGCCACGACACAAGCTGCAGCAGCAGCAGCAGGAGCAGCAGCCCCAGCCCCTGGTGGGCCCTACCGCGCATCACCAGGAGAGGGCGCTCAGATACTTCGCCATGACCCAGAGCGGGGACCCCGGCAGCCCTCAAGAGGCAGCCGAGCCCGTCTCCCCTCCCCGCCTCCTCCCCCACCACCACCACCCCCACCACCACCACCACCACCCGGCAGAGGAGGGGCAGAGCAAGGGGGAGGAGGAGGAGGAGGAGGGCTGGAGAGGGATAAAGAGAGAGGGGCAGAAGGAGGAGGAGAGAGAGGAGGAGGCGGCGGAGGAGGAGAGGGAGGGGGGTAGGCGGCGGCAGCGGGGAGGAGCCAGACAGCAGGAGAGTAGGAGGGACCGAGAGCCGCTCCGCCCCGAGCGGGAACAGGAGCAGGGAGACCGGGACGGGGACAGGGAGCGCAGGCAGCCGCTTCACCCCTCAGCTCCCAGAGCGGAACCCCAGCTGCTGCTCCCCTCTGGGTCTGAGACCCCCACCACCACCACCAGCCCCACCCCCAACACCACCACCGGCACCACCACCACCACCCAGCACCAACAACACCCCCGATCCCGGGGAGACAGCGACTCCTGGGAGACACGACACAGAAGAGAAGGAGGAGGAGGAGGAGGAGGAGGAGGAGGAGGCAGGGAAGAGGCGGAAGCGGTGTACCCGGGAGGCGAGGCGGCGGCAGTAGCAGCGGTGACAGCGGCGACAGTGCTCAGCGTCTCTCCTTCCACGCAGGCTGTGAGGAGCCAGGAGAGGAGCCGTGAGAGGAGCCAGGAGAGGAGCAGCGAGAGGAGCCGTGAGAGGAGCCGGGCGCTGGGCTGTGCAGGTAGGTCGCCTGGCCGGAACCCGGCGTTAGCTGGCGAGGAGACGGGGAGCGAAAGGGAATGCAGGAGGGGACAGGAGAGATGAGGAGAGAGATGAGGAGGGACAGATGGATCAGGGGAGACAGAGAGAGAGAGAGAGAGAGAGAGAGAGAGAGACGGACAGAGAGAGAGACAGATGATAAGGGACAGATGGATCAGGAGAGATGGAGAGAGAGCGAGACAGATAGATTCAGAGAGACAGACAGATGAAGAGGGACAGCGAGGGAGAGATGACATGAGAGAGAGTGTGAGAGAGAGAGCAAGATGAGGAGATGGATGGGGAATGACAGGAAGGAAAGAGGAAATAATTCCACATAATTCATGTCATTATCCTCATTGTCTAAGGCAGCAGCAACAGCACCCACGGCCAGTCGGCGCTACGCCCTGGGGGGAATTTATTTGCTAAACACACAGACACGGAGCGGGCGACCAGAGGGAGACTGGAGAGAGAGAGAGAGAGAGAGAGAGGGAGAGAGACAGAGGATGATGGTGGGGGGGAGTTGGGTGGGGGAAAATGTCTGGGGTCGCATCTGATTAGCATATTTTTACAAGCATTTGCAGTCCCAGCATCCTTTGTCTGCAAATGGGAAGGGGGCAATCTTTTTCCTGGCATCCTGTTGGTCAGCTGTTTGACAAACACGCTCTGTGTGTGGGCGTGTATGTGTGTGTGTATGTGTGTGTGTGTGTGTGTGTGTGTGTGTGTGTGTGTGTGTGTGTGTGTGTGTGTGTGTGTGTGTGTGTGTGTGTGTGTGTGTGTGTTTGCACGTGTGGGTGTGTGTGCATGCACTGATTCTTTATGGATTTCATTCTCTCCCTACAAAGGAGCTGTGGTGGTCTTCATACAGGTTCATGAAAGTAATGGGAGGGGGGGGGGGGGGGTTGACCTGCTTTTCCTCTGTGCAGAATATAACTCCCTCACTCACAAACACACACAAATACACACACACACACACACATACACACACACACACACAAACATGCAGGCTAAACCGGGACACAGGCACATAAGAGCCCTCGGTATGAGAGTGCAGAGCATTTTGCGAGTGTATGCATGAGTGAGGATGAGAGTGGGGAAACGCACAGTAAGGGTCTTGTCCCCGGTGTCTTTCATTCGCCGCTGCACGGAGGACACAACGCTGGAGCAGACTAGACTACTACTATTATGATGTGTTGGAATGAAGGCGTGCCGCTTTGAATATCAAGGGGAGCCCTCCCCCCCCCCACACACACCCCACATTTCACACAGGATGCACTGGACATCTGATGGTTGAACAGATGTGTCTGTGTGTGTGTGTGTGTGTGTGTGTGTGTGTGTGTGTGTGTGTGTGTGTGTGTGTGTGTGTGTGTGTGTGTGATATGACGTGATATGACATCATCACCCAGAACTTACGAACACATAAATGGACACATAACTTGAAGCTGGAGGTGTAAAGCATTGAATATGAGGCCATAACTCTCTCAATTATGATCATATCATTTTTTAACACGAATGGATATGGTTGCAAAAAAGAGAAGATTCCCAAGGCAAAATGTTGCCATGGTTCTCTCTGTGTCAGATATATGGAGGCATATGGAGACGTCTATCTGTGTGTGACTCATCTCTGTGGGCGACTCTTCCAGACCAGTCTGAGCACGCCGTGTCGGTGAGGACCTCCAGCACCACCATCTCGTCCAGGACTGTCTCGCTCATCTCCAGCTCCCAGCAGCAGACCCACATCCAGCAGCCCCAGAGCCTCGCCAAAACCATCGCCCCGCCATCACCGCCACGGCCGCACCCTCCACCGCCAGCCCAACCCAAACCCCAGCCTTCCTACCCCCTGATAACCTCGCCTCAACCGCCCCCGGCACCGCCTGCGACCCACCCCAAACCCCAACTCTCCCAGCCGCCGCAAACTCAGCCCAGGCCCCAGGGCTTCGCCCAGCCTCTCCCCAAGCCTCAGCACCTCCAGATCCAGCCCCACGCTCAGGCTCCTCCTCCGGCCCCCAAGGGCCCCGTGCCTCCCCAGACCCTCCCCAAGCCCCAGACCTACCCGCTGGTCAAGTCTCAGTCCCTGCCTCTGGATCCCTTCCAAGACTTTGGCGGTGAGCTGATCTCCCCCAGCGACTCCGCAGACCGCCTGTCCGACATCATGTCCTCCAAGCAGATGTCCATCAAAGACAGGTACGGACGGTGGTCACGGGCCATTGGTCATGATATTGATTATCGCGTCATAGTTGTGTCACTTCATGAGTTTGAATGCGAGACACATATTTGAACTCTTTTCGTCTCAGTCTGATCGTAGCCGGTGCGGGTGAGAGGAAGAGAGTGTGGTGGAGACGTAACACGTTTAATTCACAAGTTGCTTCATTAGATTGAAGCGTGAAACGCAGCGTAAGCGCAAGGAGCGAGGAGAATACGTAGTAGATTCTCTGTAGATTACATTGTTGTGTATTAGCGTACGCTTTTATCCAAGGCAACTGCAGGCGAGTGAATTGAACCATGAAGATACACCCCAAAAGGTGCAAGGGTCATGCAAGTGTATACAATTCATCAAGTGGTAGAGAATTGTATTGGGTAGAGTGGTCGAGAAACAAATCAGACAAATCATAAGGATTAACGTCAAGACTCGTTCCGAATTTGTAATTCTGCCCTTAGTCACCGTTACAGCCTCAGAGCGCCTCTCAAGCATCACATTATTTGACACCTCTTTACCCTCACATCCCTAATAGGCATGGATAAACTCCTCAGAACCCAGGGAGAACAGGACGCAGCGCTTAGCACGAACACATAACAGAGATCTCTCCTTCCACGGATGGCTAGGAGTGCAATAGCTGCAGACTGAACAGATATATAAACATACCAATTTTTTTAGGCATTTCAAATATAAACGGTTGTGTTAGACGATGACGTTGACATTATGAAAGAACAGTTTAGGCAGAAGTGTTTTACATCTTGTAATGTGAAAGTGAGAAACATTTTGTACAGCTTAATGCAGCAGGCAGTGGCTGTTCAAGGTCAGATTCTAATAGGTCAACCGTTTCCAGAGCATCTTGCTGGAATCAGGTCGTGAGTCTGTAGCTCAGTGCGCTAGCGGCATGTGGGTTTCTGTCATCCTTTTTACCTTCACTGGGAGGTGAGGAAGATTTATTTTTAGCGATGCTGCATTTCTACTGCGAGGAGGTCCACAGAGAGAGCTGTGTGTGGACCAGAGAAATCCTGCCGGCTTCCACAAGTTCTGGAGATTAACCTCCTCCTAATGCCCTCCTTTCTGCCTCGTCCACGCTCCAGCTGCCCCTCACCATGACATACTTTCCCCTCTCCACTAAACCATCCGTTGATCAGAGCTCCTCTCGGTTGCTTTTTCGAAGCACCAACCAAATTGGTGCTCTTTTAATAACCTTTTTTAACTGCAGAGAACGATATATAGGACGATTGAATCTGCCTTTACTGTAAGTTGTATTTTTGATCATTTTTGTTTTTGAATGCAATTTATAGGAAGGTTAGTTTGAGTATCACTTCATAGGTTGCAACTGTTGGTTTGTAGGTCAATGCTGTCACAAAACAGTTTCAGAGTTAAGCAAGTTAGTACATTTATTTTTTGTAATACCCTGCAAACCCATTTTACATATTTATAGGTATTTGTTGAATTTGGACCCTTAACATTTATAGATCATCCTGTTTTAGAAATTGTAGTGTAAAAGTCACCAGAAATTACGATAGAAACCACCTCAAAGCTTGTTAGCACAAGTTAGCATGATTTCAATAGAGTGTGTGTGTGTGTGTGTGTGTGTGTGTGTGTGTGTGTGTGTGTGTGTCTGTGTCTGTGTGTGTGTGTGTGTGTGTGTGTGTGTGTGTGTGTGTGTGTGTGTGTGTGTGTCTCTACACCAGGCTTGCCCTGCTCAAGAAGAGCGGCGAGGAGGACTGGAGGAACCGCATCAACAAGAAACAGGACGTGGTCAAAGTCGCCGCCGCCGCCGAGCAGCAGCAGCAGGTGCAGCTGTGGGAGACGGAGCAGTCCTACATGAAGAAGGTCCGTTTGAACCAAAACATACGCCCGGAAGATTCATTCATTCATTCATTCATTCATTCATTCATTCAACCATTCATTCATTCATTCTACTATCACGCTGCTGTGCATTAATACTCAGATTGAGTCCCTTTCAGACAGAAAATGTGTGACCCACATTATTAACAGTTGCAGAGTATCCATAGGCCTTCTTGGGCAGTCATAGTTTGATTATAAAAAATATATAGATTTATTAAACAAAATGATTAAATTATAATATAATAATAATATAATACTATAATACTAATAATGATTTTAATACTAATACCAAATAATAATAACAATAATATAAAAAATATAGTGTCTCATTATTCAGCCTCTAGCCTTTAAGGCCGGCTGGCTGTAATTCTGTCCCAGCCGGTGAGTGAGCCCATCTGCTGGGTGAACCCAGTGGTCCAGATCCCGTGTGTGGGCGGGGCAGGGGGGAACTGGGGTTTCAGGCCCTGTAGGTCCTCGGTTGGGCGGCATATGGGACAGGTCTCTGTGTGGAATTAACAGTGTGCGGTGGGTATGGAAGAGGAAGACGTGAATACTGGTACTGATCAAACAAACCTGCCGACTCTGTAAACCCCAAGTTTCGCTGAAGCGCTCTGGGCTTAATCACTACTGAGGCGCGCTCCACTGTGCGGATGGATGGAGATCAGTGGCGCTGTAGCACACAGCCACATCTCATGTGGATAGTGTTTGTCCTTTTCCTCCTCAGTAATGCACAATAAACGCATACATGTTTGTAACATGACGTGAAAAAGGGATTTGTCAAACACTTGTATTGTGGCCATTGTACACTACACAGACTCTATTCCTCAGAATTTCAATCCTAAATAAATTATGATTAATCTATTATTTATATAATTCTTACCCTACTAAACCTTCCAGTTCATTTGAGACAATGTAACCATATGTTCACTATTCAGTAAACCTAGTAAGTGCTGTTGACTAGGTTTATGCAATCACAGCCATACGATAAGATAAGTAGAGATAAGATAAGTTTGTGGTGGAAATTCATTGAACTGCATCGACAACACAACTCAAAATAAACTATAAAGAATTATAATGAGTTTAGTGTAAAAAAGGTCAAAATAGTACAAGCTAAATGTTGTCTCTGCAGAGAGGCCCCACAACACAACACACATACAAAGGAACAGTGGACACACTCCAGTGTTACAGCAGGGAAACATCCTTGAGGGCTCAGCTACAGATAGGGATGCCACTGCTCCCATCGGCCATCTCAGGAGGAGGCTCGTGGTATAGCTGCGTCTGAGCCAGCCGAGGCTGTCTCAGCTCCCCTCACAGCCGATAAGCGCGGTATAAACGGTGACATGGTTACAATAGATAACTACTAAGGGGTCTCAGTGTCTTAAGAACAACATGTCTTATGGAAATGTCCATTACAGTTGGAACCTAACTTATCTTATACCTATATATCTTATAAAAGAAGGTGGACATGGCTACCCCAACCCTCCCTCTATATGTGACCTACTCTTCCCTTTTTTCCCCCCACCCCCACCCCTGTCTCCCCCCACCACCACCCCCCCCCCCCCCCCCCCTCCCTCTCCAGGAGGAATCCGTGGTCATTCAGGACTACTCCGCTGTGTCTGTGTCCCAACAGCTATGGGTAAGCCCCCCACGCTGTCAGCCAATCAGTGTGAGCCCCTTCAATCCCTCCCCCTTCCCCCCGTCAACCCATAACCCCCCCCCCTCCCCCTCTTCAACCCCCGACCAATGAGCTTTGTTTGGCTTTGGAAGCTTTCTTGCTTTTTTTTTTCAAGCACAGCTTTGTGTTGGGTTGGTGTGCTAGGCTACTTTTCTTCCCCCGTCAGCCCCCCTTGAAGCTCTGGCGGCCAGGGTGGGGGGCTGGTGACGGGGGAGGGCTGTGTTGGAGCCATGGACGGTACAAAACAAGGGGGATGCTGGCTGGGTACTGATCTATGTTGACATGACTCTGCATCTTGTCAGAGCCTGTTTTTGCACTTACTGATTTGAGAGGATGATGCGACTGCTTAGAAAGGGTTCGATTAATAATCAGATGATGTAATCACTGATGTTGTTTCTTGAGGATGTCATATTGTTGAAGTGTGTGTGTGTGTGTATGCATGCTTTGTCTGTGTGTGTGTGTGTGTGTGTGTGCGTGTGTGCGTGTGTGTGTGTGTGTGTGTGTGTGTAATTCATCATTTTGCGATTGGCCTTCTTCAGTTACATTTAGAATTTGGAAACATTTGCTGTGCATCGATGAGCATAGACTCCTGCAGATCTCTTTTGTGTATCGATTTGAGAACGGCACAAATGATTCTCCACACTGACATTGTCATATTCCAACGAACAATAACAGGAAACACATCACACATAACCATGAACAATCTTCATCTTTTAAACACATATCGCAGTGACCTCTTCTGTGACCTCTTAGAGCTCAGCCTGCGGCTCCACATTCTGCATCCCATTCCCCCGCATCGCCACACTACTGTACCCCCTCTTCTTTGATCTGCACCCTTGTTACATTTCCCTTTCTTTCTCATCACCTCTCTCCATCCGACCCGCCCTTCCTCCTCCACCCGTAGGAGCCTGTCTTCTCCTCCACCTATTCTCCCACCCTCTCCCTGGGACAAAAGTGTCTGTATGTTGACCGTGCTGCTCAGGTAAGGGCATCGCTCCGGAAGGCCCCGCATGGTCTTGTCCGTCCTACTTCTTCCACACCTGTCTCTTCCTCTCCTCTCTCGCTCCCCCTCTCTCTCCCTTCCTCCCTTTCTCCCTGTCTCCTCCTCCACCCCCACCTCTCTCTCCCTTCCTCCCTCTCTCCCCCACACTCTCTCCATCTCTCCCTCTGAGTGAATCGGCCTTGAAGATGTAACAACAACTTCCTCGTCTTTTTCTTTTGCTTTGCTGTCCCTTCGAATAGCGGGGCCCCTGTCTCACTTAGCTTGCTGACAGCCGCGGGTAAGGGTTTACTGGAGTGTGTGTAAACTCCGGGACTCCTGGTTAGACTAAGAGGTTCTTTAGAGAAACCGGTCGAGGTGATGCAACCCCCCGTCCGCTCAGATGGACTCTCTGATTCTCGAGTGCTCTTAAGAACGCAGTGCCATTCGGTGTGGGCGTTACGCGACTAATGGCTCTTCTTAATGGGGCTGTCTCACCGGGTTAGGGTGATCTATGGAGAGCAGGAGATGCCCTGGTGGGAGGTTGTCACGTGCGCATAGAACTGTGCAAGTACTATTATTATTATGTCATTCTTAGAGGGAAGTTTACAGTATATGGACGTTTTTTCTGTCATGGTCATTTATATCAAAGCATCAAGTAAATGTCCTCCGTTTGTTTGATGCCTACCTCTGCACTCTGAACATCATGAATCCCGGCCCAGTAATCAAGTCTCTGTGAATAACTGTGTGTGTGTGTGTGTGTGTGTGTGTGTGTGTGTGTGTTTGTGTGCGTCTGTGTGTGTGTGTGTGTGTGCGTGTTTGCATTTGTCTGTGTGTGTGTGGGGGCGTGTGCATTTGTCTGTGTGTGTGTGTGTGTGTGTGTGCGTTCGTTTGTCTGTGTATGTGGTGTGTGTGCGTTCGTTTGTCTGTGTATGTGTGTGTGTGTGTGTGTGTGTGTGTGCGTTCGTTTGTCTGTGTATGTGTGTGTGTGTGTGTGTGTGTGTGTGTGTGTGTGTGTGCGTGTGTGTGCCTGCGTGCACTCGTGTGCGTCCCAGCGGATGGGAGAGGAGATCGTGGAGTCCCAGATGAGCATTGAGGAGAGGAAGCAGATGATCTCCACCCGGGAGGATGCCTGGAAGAGCAGGGGGAGGGGCGCGGCCAACGACTCCAGCCAGTACACTGTGGCCGCACGCATGGTCAAGAAAGGTGGGCACTCTGTGGCGCTGGAGGTGCTGCTTCCTTGGTAATGTTTGTTACATGTCAAGTGATGAGGGCGATCCTTGTCAGCAAAGTGCGCTCTGTAACCAATGCCGTATGATCAATTGTGCATTCAGATTATATGCGCACCTCCGTTACCAGCCAGCTTTTACATGCTGCAAGTTGCCTTTATTTTGTATCGATTTTTGCCTTCTTACTTATGTGGTGAGATTACTATGCTGATTTCCAATACTATATAGATTTTTGTAAACAACCCATATGGGACATCTTTAATATTAGCCATAGTTCTTTATTATGTATTGTTCATTATAACAATATAAATGTTTTTGTTTATTTACTTTTTCTAATCATCTTTAGTAGAACAACTCTAAATCATCCTCAGTGTATTGGAAAGATTTGGCAGCCATTTTGGTGTCTCCTGTGCTTCCTTGTTGTTGTTTGATTGGTGGTTTGTGCACAGGGCTGGCTGCCTCCTCCTCAGTCATCAGCCCCATCCTGTCACCAGTGGCTGGAAGGTTCAAGAACAGCAGCCCTGCTGTCAGCAAGCCCCAGGAGGGTGAGACACACACACGCACGCAAGCACGCACACACACACACGCGCGCGCGCACGCACGCGCACGCACGCACGCACGCACACACACACACACACAGATGGGACACACAAGAGACCTACACACACACACACACGCACACACAAATACACACAGATGAGCCATACAGGAGACCCACACATTACAGAAACACAGACACACACAAACACATACTGATGAGACACACAAGGGACAGACACACGCACACATATACACACACACACACACACACACACACACACACACACACACTCGCCCTGTATCTCCTTATGGCATAGTGAAGGCTACATCATTTGCTATTTAGTCATTTGTCAGTTGCTTTAATCCAAAGCAACCAACAAGAAATCCAGATACATGTTGATGTCACAGACTATTGTCCTGTCCTGGTGTTTTATGTACCTAACATTCAAACCATTCTCTTTCTTCAGACATCGAGGCCAAACCAGACATGGAGTCAGACAAGAAGTTAGACAAGCTGGAAACCTTCTTGGGGCGTCTGAATAGCAAAGGTAAAGGGATTTCTTGCTGATGCCTACACTAATCCTTGTTTCAATATTTAAACATTAAGTCATTATGTCATATTAAGTAGACCAACACTTTCATGATAATTCCATAATCTTACAGGTGTTTACAGCTGAACCTTGATGTGTTTTCATCAGTTGCATTCATTCACCAAACAACCAGAGTTTCCCAGCTCCAGTTATGTTGTGTTGAACTTCCCATCGCTCATCTGACCTCTCCCCTCTCCCCGCTGCCCCCTAGTGGCGGACCTGCAGGAGACCACCCTGACGGTCACCGAGAGGGCCGTGAAGGAGGTGATGAAGCTCGACGACGAGATCTTCTCCAAGTTCTACCGCCACGTGGTGGACCTGCCCCGCATGCCCACGCGGATCGAGGACGACTTTGACGCCATCTTCGGCTGCCAGGGTCCCAAGTGAGCAGGGGGCTTTCCCCACCTGTAGTAAAACACATAGCAACTCATGCAGCACACGTGTGTAACCCGCTACCTCAATCCAGAACACTGTTTCTGTCCTGTCCAGTGTTCCTGCGACCAAAGTGTCTATTCGCTCATTATCCGTTTACCGGTACACTGTCACTTTGGCTATCGAACTACACTTCCCAGCATCCTTTGCGTCCCTGCCTCCCCTTTCCTCAGGCTGACCTCGGCCATGGTGCAGCACAAGCGGTCGGTGCGCCCGTCCCGGAACGTGCAGTCGTCCAGGAACCCGGTGAAGATGCTGGCGGCGCGCCAGGACATCCGGCACGAGTACACGGAGCAGAGGCTCAACATCGGCCTGCTGGAGAGCAAGAGGATCACCGCCGAGAAGAGTAAGACGATCAGTCAAATGACATGATAATACATGATTGTACAAAGTGCTACAACATTATGTAATACACCTCATTCTTTAGGCTAACATTTACACAGTGCTTAAATGCTATAATAAATATATATAAATGTAAGTATAATAATACACCAACACACCATAATGATAATATCATTAAAATTACATAATAAAACACTTAATTCTTTGGGCTAACATTTTCATACTGCTTTAACATCATAAAAATATAGACTTTATTATTTAGGCAAAAATGTACATAGTGCTTTAACACGCATTCTCAAGACTCTGACTTTATGCAAGTTAACGAGGGATGTGATGGGAGGTTGAGTGTGTATATTGTACTGTGTTTGTGCGTGTGTGTGTGTGTGGGCGTGCGAGTGCGTGCATGCCTGCGTGTGCGTGCGTGCAGCTGTGCAGCCCCCCCCCCCGTGTTCTGACGGGCGTTGACCGTGCTCACTGCTTCACCAGTCAGCAAGACGTCAGAGTACTCGGAGGCGGCGCTGGCCGGCCTGGCCTCCAAGGAGAACTTCAGCGGGGTCAGCCTGCGCAGCGTCAACATCTCCCAGCAGATGTCCAACAACAGCGCCGCTCCCTACAAGAACCTCATGCTCATGCAGGTCAAAGGTGAGGAGGACCATCTGCGTCCCATGTTTCATTGCAAGCGGGATTTAATAAAGCCTTTCTGTGGCGTGAGGGTCGGTGTGTCTGGTTGGACTTTCCTAATGGTTCGCAGACGTCGTGGGAGTAAGTAGGTAGAGGTTTTTTTTTTTGTTGTCCTTTAAAATTCTGACTCATCCTGAAGTGGTGTCACGTATAAGCGTTAACAAGAGCTGATCGAAAAATAGCTATTGCAATAACAAACAGGAATCTGTCAGCCAGACAGACAGAAAGATTGCAAACATTAACAGAATATTAGTTAATGCCTCTAGCGTCAAAAAATACGCTGATTGGCTGAAGTTGTCCGATCACTGCGGCGGTGTCTTCTCACCAGGACGACGCCACGTCCAGACCAGGCTAGTGGAGCCCAGAGCCTCATCCCTGAACAGTGGAGACTGCTTCCTGCTGGTCACGCCAGACCATTGTTTCCTCTGGATCGGCGAGTTCTCCAACGTCATCGAGAGAGCCAAGGTGAGCTCACGCCTTCCAGTAGTCTTTTACGGCCCTAGCTAGAGACCCTATCTTCATCCTTCATGCATACGTTATTATTCCACGCTACCGCATGTCGACTTGCCTGCATCATGGAATTATCCTCACTTTGTGGACTTTGATCATGTAGGATTTTTCCAATTTTCCTTTAATGCGTTATTTTATCGTTTCAACTGGACACTTTAACGTGACGACATTGTAACCCTTCCCTTTCTGCTCCAGGCCGCGGACCTGGCCACCTACATCCAGACCAAGAGAGACGTGGGCTGCAGGGCCATCCAGGTGCAGACCATCGAGGAGGCGGTGAACCCGCAGGGCCCTGTTGCTCAGGAGTTCTGGGCCGTGCTGGGCGGACAGGCCCCCTACCGACGTAAGGATGGATGCTTTCCCGCTGCACTGGGCGTTGACATGAATCATGCACTTCATGGGGGGTTGGACTGGTACGGGATCAGGTTGAACTGTGGATGAACAAAAAAGAAGAAGGTGATTTGTCATAAAACAGAATTTATCGTCAACCGACTAGTGTGCTCATCATGTAGGTGACACGCCCTGTAGGGCTCCGGGATTGATTCACACCTGCAGTCATTCTTCAACGCACTTACCTCTTCACTGTCCTGACCACGGGAGCCCATAAAAGAAGATTAAAAAAGGCATCATCCATTACAATAGAACCGTATCCCATCCCTGCAACCGGAGCTATCACTTCTCATCTAAAATACATTGTTTTAGGGTTTGAATCGTGTGACTCGTGTGTGTTCGTCAGGTTGAGTCTTGGTTGTTTTGTCTCTCCTCAGCGGCCGGCCCAGCAGACGAGGACGAGCATTTTGAGAACGGCATCGTGGAGACCAACTGCATCTTCCGTCTGCTGGACGACAAGCTAGTCCCGGACGACGACGAGTGGGGCAAGGTCCCGAGCTGCACCCTGCTGGAGTCCAAGGAGGTGCGGGGAGGCGGTCCAAAAATATCCACCAAAAAAAAAAAAAAGAACAAATTTGGGATGATGTTTCGTGTTGTTTCGTGAAGAATCGTAATGAAATCCAAACCGTAGGTCAGAAATCGACTGTGAATCCCTGATAATGTGGAAATGGGTTGTGCGTTGTATTTGGGTAATTGTATGCACAGCTTATAGCTCTGCTGGGATCATTAATCTCTCCATATGTGCATTCAATTCAAGGGTTAACACTAATGGTAATCGCGATTGACCACGCCCTAAAAAAAACACCTTTTACCATGAAACCGAAAGTGAAACTGAAAGTGTTGCTCGGTGGTTTCCTCCCAGGTGCTGGTGTTTGACTTTGGCAGCGAGGTGTACGTGTGGCACGGCAAGGAGGTGACCCTGGCCCAGAGGAAGGTGGCCTTCCAGCTGGCCAAGCACCTGTGGAACGGCACCTTCGACTACACCTGCTGTGACATCAACCCACTGGACCCCGGGGGCTGCAACACGCTCATACCCAGGTATGAAGGAGAAGTACAATCAATTGAACCCCCCCTGCCTCTGAAAACATTGTATTGGTTTAGTCTGAAAAACGATATAATAAGTGTTACATCTGTTAGCATCTCAGCTAGCTGGATTGACATCGCAAGGTGTATCGATGTACTTTGTATTTAAGCTACACAGCAGGGCTACCCCGCTTATAAATAAATGAAGTCAATTTTGTGAAGCTTGACCTATATTCTCTACACCGCTCTGCAAAGGCTGGGTGTTGTGGTCTCTGTTATTCCTAGTCCATCCCCTACCAAATAACCACTACACACACATACTTACCATGAACACAAGCCTAAGAACACGGTGGAGGACGAATTATAAACCTCTGGGAAAATAACACACTATACATGCAGGGCAGGGGGTTTACATGCACAGCCCAATGCTACACATGACTAAGGTGTGTCTGTCCGTCTGTCCGTCCGTCCCTGTGCCCTTCCCACCGGTCCTCAGGAAAGGCCAAGGCCGTCCAGACTGGGCCGTCTTCGGCCGGCTGACGGAGCACAACGAGACCGTCCTGTTCAAGGAGAAGTTCCTGGACTGGAGCGAGAAGAAGACGCAGGCCCCGAAGAGCAGCGAGGAGCGGCCTGCCGAGCAGAAGGTACGGCGTTGTGACCAACTGCATCTTAACTGCTGTGGACCAGTGTGTCAGGGTGGGGAAGTACAGCTTACGCCATCTAGTGGCAACGTTTCCAAGGCTGAGTCAGTCAGGCGTTGAATTTCCTCTCATCTCTCACTTCACGTCCCGTCTCTCTGGAGGAATAGTTTAGTTTAGTTTAGTTTATTGTTTTGTTGTACGTGGACCAGGGGGAGCTGTTTCACGTTCCCTCCCTGTGAACCGGTCATGGTCATTACACCGGCTTCTATTGTGTTACAATCTGTAATGCACTAGAAGCAATTTTTGGTATTTTTCAGAATGGTCATTGTAGAATGTTTGAGGACATATTTCCAAATATATCCAGTAGATGAGTGCGGCCATGTCATGCAAGATGAATATAAATGACTGACAGGATATTGTACTGTCCTACCTTTAATACAATTCTCAGACTCTTGGAAAATGGGAAGAGATGCAAATAAAATAAAAACATAGAACAAACATTGAAATAATTTGTCAAAGTATTAAACCAGTTCTTGGAGTATCTGTCATTTTCTGTACTGTACTGTAAATCTTACTTCAACACATTAACATTGTTTTGTTTTGTTTGACCACCATTACGAGTATAACTAAGTACGTTAAACACCACTGCAAACAAAAACCACTAACCTTCCCTTCCTTCCTCTTCCTCCTCCTCCTCCTCCTCCTCCTGTCCTCTCCCAGGACGCCCCGCCGCCGCCCACCGGCAAAGCGGAGTGCCGGCCGTACGACGCCAGCCTGATGCTGCCCGTCCTGCAGACGTCCGTGTCCACCGTGCTGGACGGGGGCGACGTGGGCCGGGGCCACGGCCCCGTGGGCGACCGCGAGGACCGCATGCGGACCCTGGAGATCAGCACGGTGGGCGTGGAGGTCTGGCACATCCTGGAGTTTGACTACAGCCGCCTGCCGCGCCAGAGCATCGGCCAGTTCCACGAGGGGGACGCCTACGTGGTCAAGTGGAAGTATATGGTCAGCGCCACAGGTGAGTCCCCCCTCCCATCCCGGTATGGACTGTGGTCTGGGGGTCTGGTCTGCGAGTGTGTCTTCTGTGGGTTGATTTTGCAAGGGGTCGCAAACATGATCCCAAAACTGAAAGTCTTTTCAGTTTCGTTCTTGGATTATCTTTGAAATTTCCTTTTCTGAATCAGACATCATTCTTGCAAAGAAAAGTCAAAGCTAGAACACAAAAACCCAACGCCTCAAAACAACGAGACTAAATATACATTTCTCCTTCTCATACTCAACCCATCCGTATTAGACTCTGTGTGTTTGAGTGTGTGTGTGTGTGTGTGTATGTGCGTGTGTGCATGTGCGTGTGTGCGTGCGTGCCTGCGTGTGTGCATGCTTGTGTGTGCGTGCATGCGTGTGTGTGTGTGTGTGTGCGTACTGACTCCTGTGTTATCTGGTGTCTCTGCGTCACCCAGTGGGCCGGCGGCAGAACCCGGAGGCGCGAAGCTCGGGGCCAGGAAAGGAGAAGTGCTGCTACTTCTTCTGGCAGGGCCGCCACTCCACCGCCAGCGAGAAGGGCACGTCGGCGCTGATGACCGTAGAACTGGATGAGGAGAGGGGCGCGCAGGTCAGCATCGTCCACAATAACAGCCACTAGGGCTCCTACCATGGGGCACATAATGATCCTAGCTATCCTCACTGTCTTTGTTTCTATGAATATGTTTACTGTACTGACAGTGATATATTGTTGTTTCTCTTTCTTCTGACAAATATAAAAGCGTCTGCTAAATGCCCTAAATGTATATGTAAATGATGTACAACTCCCCCTAGCTCCCCAAAGCTGCTGTGCATTGTTAGTTGGTTACCAAAAAGGTTACCATATACGACCTAGTTAGAAACAAATAATAATTCTTCCGCCAAATGATGTAGTTCCTCAACACAGCAAAACGGTCGCTGAGGTACGGTTGGCACATTGTGCTAAAAATGAGCTGGTGTTGTTGTGGGGTCAGGTCCCGGTTCAGCAGGGCAAGGAGCCCCCCTGTTTCCTGCAGTGCTTCAACGGCGGGATGATCGTCCACGCCGGCAAGAGAGAGGAGGAGGAGGAGAACGCTCTGAGTAAGAAACTACTGTCCGTTTCCTCTGTGTTTCGTCCACTTCTATAGGTCCTCTCCTCTGTGAACTGTCCACTTCTAGATGTCCGACACTGGAATCCATTCATTATTATTAGCCCAGGGCTAATCGATATTCTTTACTTTCATTTTGAAACGTTTACAAAAATCAACCATGATAAATATTCCAAGCAATACCGCATGCAGCACAGGCATCATCATTTATATAGATTGTTGCCCTTGGCCGGTTCACATCTTTTTATCGACTTTGAAAAAACCCAATCAATTCATAAAAAAATGATATATTCATTGCTCTCTTTTTTTTGCAATTTTATCTATAATATTGTAATACTTCCTCTTCCTTCTTCTGCCTTCCTCTCCATCTTTGTGCGTGTGTGTGTGTGTGTGTGTGTGTGTGTGTGTGTGTGTGTGTGACCCCCAGGTGACTGGCGTCTGTACTGCGTGCGCGGGGAGGTCCCCGTGGAGGGCCACCTGCTGGAGGTGGCGTGCCACTGCACCAGCCTGCGCTCCCGGGCCTCCATGATCCTGCTCAACGTCCACAAGGCCGTGCTCTACCTGTGGCACGGCTGCAAGGCCCCGCCCCACGTGTGCGCCGTGGGGAAGACGGCCGCGTGCAAGATCAAGGAGCAGTGAGTGGAGGGAGTGCGGACGGCTTTGGGTTAAGTGGGAGGTCAGGTTTAGAATGCTGCTGGAGTTAGAGTGAGTTAGAGTGGAGGTCATGTTGAGAGTGGTGTTAGAGTCAGAGTGAGTTAGAGTGAGTTAGAGGGGAGGTCATGAGGAGTGTGTTTATTCAAAGGTCGTTGTATTGGTAAAATGATCCGCTTGGTTAAAGCAAGGGCATTGCAGGCGTGTGAAAGATATGAAATCAGGCCAGGAAAAAGTATTATTTCGAGGGGATTATTAAGAACATTAGGATGTGGTTGTTAAAAAAAGGATTATTAAGTCTTTTTCCTGAGGCACTTGTGGGCAATTAAAGACCCAACACATAGTTCAGGTGGCCCTCAGACATTCAAGTGATCAATACACATGGACAAATTAGGACACTTGAAGAGAACACCTCCTGTCAGAATCACCAATCACCCAAAATGAAGATTCAATAGACGGACTAGAACAACAAACCAAGGACGACAATTCAGCATTAGGAAGCAGAGACAGAGAAAAGGGAATAAATCAAGACAATAAAAGCCACCTAGCGTATTGGGTCAGGGGCATTAGGCCTTCAGTAATGTGTGGGACTACTGGCATACTGATCCATAGTGACTGAAGGATTTGGCTATATCAATGCAGAACCTATCCTATTAGCTTACTTCCATTGCTTCATTGTCTGTTGAACTGTTAGCTTGCTTAGATAACAAATCAGAAGTCGGAAACTTACCCTTCGAATTTGTATCCCAGTAAAGCACCCAAGTTGGTTCAAGTGTAATAGTGCAGGTCATAGGTCAAAGACAGACTGTGATTTTTCTTTCTATATATATTATCTTTTTGTACCACGGGATATCAAGGTGGAACGAAATTAGATTATGGTGTGATTTGATCATTTAGGGTCCGGTGTGTGATTCACAAGACATTCGCCGACATGACAAGACATTTCGAGAAGACATTAAAAGACGGGACTAGGCAGTAGGAGTGACTCCTGTGTGTTTGGCTCCGCCCAGGTGTCCTCTGGAGGCGGGGCTCCACAGCAGCAGCAACGTCACCATCCACGAGTGTGATGAGGGGGCGGAGCCACCCGGCTTCTGGGAGGCCCTGGGCCAGAAGGACAGGAAGTGCTATGACTGCATGATACAAGGTACCTCACTGCGTACCTCTGTCCTTACATGGTCCCACTGAAGCCACCGAGATGCACAGAGATTCAGCAGCACTATACTGTTCATGTGTAGCTGAAAACACTGTAGTCAGGTAGTCTCCCTGGGCTCCACACATAACCCACAAGACATAAACAACACATGTATAAAATCTAAATCAATGATGAGAATCACTCTAAATTCTAAAGCTGCTAAAAAAAAAGTCTTTCCTCTTGTTTTGATTGGTCGCTTTAGACCCGGGCAAATTCAACTTCACCCCGCGGCTCTTCCAGATGAGCAGCACGTCCGGTGAGTTTGTGGCCAGCGAGCTGTTCCATCCGTCCCAGGCCCCTGACCTGGTCAGCTCCCTGCCCTTCCTACAGGAGGACCTGTACAACGCAGCCCAGCCCGGTGAGTGTGGAGGTTACCATACAGGGAGGAGATTACCTATAGCTATAGAGAGACACATACAGAGGGGAGATGACCTATAGCTATAGAGAGACACATACAGAGGGGAGATGACCTATAGCTATAGAGAGACACATACAGAGGGGAGATGACCTATAGCTATAGAGAGACACAATCAGAGAGGAGATGACCTATAGCTATAGAGAGACACATACAGAGGGGAGATGACCTATAGCTATAGAGAGACACATACAGAGGGGAGATGACCTTGGCCTCACAAGGTTATCGAGCCATATGACTGTTATTGACATTCTCTCTCTCTCTCTCTCTCTCTGCTCTGCAGCTCTGTTCATGGTGGATAACTTCCATGAGGTGTACCTGTGGCAGGGCTGGTGGCCCCAAGACAGCGAGGTGCCCGGTTCAGCCCGGATCCGCTGGGACACGGACAGGAAGTGCACCATGGAGACTGTGCTGCAGTACTGCAAGGGTAACTAGCCGCAGGCACTTCCTGTCCTCGAGATGCATGCAGCCTGTCAATAAGAACTACACACTTGATTTTTAACTACACACTTGAAAGTGCAACAAAAAAGTGTTTTAAAGGAAACATATGATAAGTGTGGTAAATGACGTATTTTCAAAACGGCTTGTAATGGCTAATCACACTCACACCTGGTGGTATAATATGTCCCCTTTAATTGTGTAAGAAATTGCCTCTGTGTGTGTGCCACACGTATCAAAACTAGAACATGTAAAAAATGATTTAGGTACTTCCAATAAACTTATACACATCGGTCCAGCCATTTCAAAAAGAGCTCCTTTGAGTGGCAGCGGGGCCTCAGACTGAACGGAGCCGTGTGTGTCTGTCCCCTCACAGAGAAGAATGAGAAGAAGCCCATCAAGTCGTACCTGATCCACGCCGGCCTGGAGCCCCTCACCTTCACCAACATGTTCCCCAGCTGGGAGCACCGCGAGGACATCGCCGAGATCACCGAGAGGGTAGGCACACACACGCACACACACACACACACACACACACACACACACCTAGACACACCTAGACACACCCAAACACACTTAGACACAAGCACACACACACACACACACACACTTAGACACACGCATGTGCAGACAGGCACATGCACACACAGTTAGACACCAACACACAAACATAACAGACCAAATGAAGAAGAAGAACCATGTGTATTCAGAGGACCAAGAGACTGGACACAGACCATCTAGGACCGTCTCCCTCTCCACTGACACACACACGTGCAAATAACACAACTACCACACACCCCCTCATCAGCCAATCACAGCCCTGAATACCCCCCCCCCCACCCCCTTTGCAGGAGGCGGAGGTGTGCAGCCAGATCATCCTGGTGGAGGACGTGCTGGCCCGCCTGTGCCAGAATGCCTACTCCCTGTCCCAGCTGCTGGCCCGCCCGCTGCCGGAGGGGGTGGACCCCCTGCGCCTGGAGATCTACCTCTCGGACCAGGACTTTGAGGTGGGTGGACCGGACCCCCCCCCCCGCTCATAACGCGGCCAATGGGCTGGTGTTAGTTAGAGTCGTCCCGAGGTGGAGTAGTGTTTAATACCGTGACAGGAACAGACACGCGCACGCATACAGGGACACACACACACACACACACACACACATAGGGACACACACATACGTGCACACACACGTGCACACATACACACATGCACACACACACACACACACACACACATACATATACACGCACGCGCACAAATTGTACACGCACATACATACCCACACACACGCTAACTCCCACACACACACATGTTGTGGTTCTTCCTGTTATACTGAACACATACATGCGTATAGAGGAGCCCGTTTTTTGTTCTTTGTTTCGTAGAGAAGCCATGATGTTTTTGGTTGCCGTTTTAGCTTCATTACTTTACGGACTCCTCCATGTTAACCGCATCTAACTCTCGCCTTACAGAGCAAGTTGTAGTAGAGGGGGATTCAGGTAAGGAATATGTGCTTAATAAAATCCCACTGGTGACCTGCCTCCGCTCTGTCTCTCCTGCGTCCGACCCCTCCCTGTGTGCTCACCTTTTCCTCCTTCACTCTTCACTTGGCGAGTGTGACTCTAACATAAACCAATGTTTCCTACTATGCAACCAAGTTTCAGACTTTAGTGGGCACATACAGCATTCCTAATGTCACAAATCTATTTATTGATGTTGCATGTTTATACTGTCACTTCCTGCCCATTTTTTTCAGCAATGGATTACACTGATAGGGTCAAGTTGTAGGGTTAGATTTTTTGTTTTCTAGGGTTTGGAAGTAGGGTTAGGGTTCTCTATTGAGATCTGGGGGGTATTCCATCAAAGTCGCTAACGAAAGCGGCGATTAGTTGATTAAGCCTGGTTAGAACTAGCGCCAACTTCCACTTGAGGCTAAAGCCATTCCATCAACGCAGTTCAGCCGCGCCTTTCTCAGGTTAGTTCAAACCAGGCCCACGTTATCATGGATTACGCGCGTTCACGAGATATGTAACCAGCCCAGAACCGTGAATGTCGAATCATGGATCAAATGTCCGAAAAGGACCAAGCGGGATCTTTTCCAGCGGCGAACAGAAGCTGCTTGTGGAGGTCTATGAGGAGTACACGCATATAATAACTCAAAAAGGGAACACCGTAACCATTAATAGAAACAGGGAGGCTGCCTGGCACAAAAATCGGCGATCTGTTGAATGCATAAGTAGTATTAAGCGTAACATATTTAAATTTAATATTGACCATGGATTTAAAAGCAGGGAGATAGTCTCGAGTTAACGTGTCGGACTTACACCCGGTCGTCCGGGGTTCTATCCGCACGCAAGTGATAGTAGGCTAATATAGGAAGGATTACTAGAGAAAGTAAATAACTTTTCATGCCATTTATTTTCCATTTCTTTGAATATTCTTAATTAGGGAATTAATAAAGGGGATTACACAATGAAGCCAACGCCAAGAATACTACGCATTAGACTAGACGCGAACTCGGGTCGCACGTATTACAGGGCAAGTGCTAGACCATTCACCCAGCCGCTGATTACTGATGATGCGATAATACATAGATTTGTGTAAAATGTGATATCAAATAGCCACAGTGATAATAGATAGCAATTCATTGAATTATTTCATTTGCGTCATTTAATCTTAGACCCTTAGTGAAAATATACGCTGTTTGTACTTCATATATGTACATTTATGACAAAATTGTGAGGACTAGGCTTGGCGGAACCTTCTGATGGTACAATTGTTGCTGACAGATGGATTTCTCTGAAACACCGCTCAAGTTAGCCTGACAGTTAACCTGCTCCCGACCAGGTTAGTTTGGTCAGATAAGTTGCCATGGTTACTTAGCGGAGATTCCCTTAAGTGACGTTCATGGAACGCAACTCTAGCTGAAAGAAGCCCGGCTTTACGTTTAGCTTGATGGTTGTTTGGTCGGATAAGTTGCCATGGTTACTTAGCGGAGATTCCCTTAAGCCACATTAATGGAACGCAACTCAGCTGAAAGAAGCCAGGCTAAGCAAAATAAGCCCGGCTTTGGGTTTAGCTTGGTTGATGGAATACCCCCCAGGTTTCATGGTTTGGTTTTTGGTTCTAGGGTTTGGTAACAGGGTTAGGGTTTCCTATTAGTGCCAGGTATTATATTATTAATCTTTCCATACTATAGAGCAGTGTTTTTAACTATGGGTCAGCACCCACAAGTGGACCAACCTAGGGACCTGTGTCGGCCAGAAACAAAACATTTCTATTATTTATCAAAAATATATAGCTCAAATATAGCTTTTCAGCTTCATTTTTCAATGACATGATCCGATTATTACCTAAATCCAGAGATCAATATTTCAATGGATTTTTTCCATTCCTCATTCATACACTCATTGTCTCCCTTCTGCACCCTTGCTGTGCGCTCATGGGCTGCACTGCCTGTCTTCACCAACACAAGACACAAACAGAACCACCTTCACCTTTCTCTGCTCACAAAGAAATAGCAATTGCATGCGTTATTTCCACTTGCCAGTCCCCCCCTTCAGCGGATCTCTCGCCTGTCTCTAGCAGGTGGACCAGGCTGGACTTACAATAAAGCTGTGAAGATAAAGGGATCCTCCACCCACACAAAGAGAGTGTCTGTTTTATGGACACATAGTCCCTGCTGTAATCAATCCAGCCAATATGAATGCTTGTTGGCAGCTTTGCAATGGACTCTTGTACACAGAGGTGTCGTCATAAGGATAAACACAGGGGGTCGTAACACTGATTATGGGTCTGGTCCTTTTATGTACCAGTGCTGGGGTTGTAGATTAAACTGGTGGAGATAAGTCTACAAAGTGGGCCCTGGTTAACATAAAAGTAGCAGACCCATTATTAATGTTGTGAGAAAGCCCTGTGTTTGTCCTGTGAGGATAGATCTATGAAAAGGTACTGTTGAGATCTTCTGCACAAAGACACTCAAAGACACTTTCTTTCTGTGTGCGTTCGGCTCCCTTTATCCTCCCAGCCTTGGCGATGATGATGATGATGATGATGATGTGTCACCGGGCAGAAAATCCACCTTCTTTAGTCTTTATGAATCATCGCCTTTTCTTGCTAATGCTCTGTGTCTCTCTCTATTCTGTCACAGAAAGCGTTGGACATGAAGAGGGAAGAATACGAAAGTCTGCCAGGGTGGAAGCAAGTGAACTTGAAGAAAGCGAAGGGACTGTTTTAAAAGGAAGACGCACGCCGTGGCGTTGTGGTGGGACACGGAACAGAGGGTGAAAGGTCAAATACGAAGGAGTAGGAAAAGATGGCTTTTAGTGGAGCGACCGGTGACTCAGCGTCTAGGATGAGAACGAAGTGGATGGACGTGACGGTTTGCAGCCTTGCACACTGATGATGTAATGAAATGGTTGTAAAGGGTGAATACCAAAACAAACACACACAAAAAAAGACTTATTTGCTAATACATTGTACATGGTTCTACTCCTGGTCTCTTGCACTTAACTTCCCACTCATGACGTGGACAACATGCGCTTTTGACACACACACACACACACACACACACAAGCACTCACAATGTGTGCGATAGTTATTTTCTTTTCTTTGTGTGTGTGTGTGTGTATGTGTGTGTGTGTGTGTGTGCGCTTGCGTCCGTTGATGGGTGTTTGTGTGTATGTGTGTGACTGCATATTATTTTTATAGGTGTATACATATGTTTGTGTGTGTGTCGGTTAGGTTTAACTATGAGTATGTATGTGCGTGTGGGACGGAGGGTCGTTTGTGTTCTAGGTGTGCTTGTGTGTATACATTTGTCTCTGTAGGAGCAAAACTAGGATGGGGGGGGTGGGGAGGGGTCACAATGTGTATGTATTTACTGATGGTGTTCCTGTCAATGCAGATGAGAGCAAAAAGAGCTGGCCTGAATAGACTTGCTCACTCACTCTTAACTGGGACTCAACGTTATCTTGACTTAGTATTAACAAGCATCAAGGAAAAGCAACGGGGAAAAAATGGAACCGGGTTTATTTGAATGTATAGTGCCTTGCTTTGTGTACAGTTTATATACAAGAATTATAGTCTGTATTTCGAAAGACTTCCTTTGTGATATAAGGTTTAGTGGAATAAATCATGGGGCTGACCGAATCAATCAAACCAACGTCCACTGGTCTGTTTCTACTGTCTCATGCAGTGTGCGAAATACGGGGGGTCCGGCATGAGACCCCCTGAAAGCCTCAAAAGCAAAATTTGAAGGGGGTCTCAAATTTCGTCAAAAAATATATATATATATATTTTATTGTCACTAATGGTAATTTAAATGTGTTTAAGCTCACCATGTCCAGTATTCAGAATTTTAAACATTTATTCACAAATATGTTCTATTTTTTGCCAAGCGAAGCCAGCCAGTCCTGTGCGCGTATGCAAATTAGCCATGTGCGCCAAACAGAAGAAGGGCCCTATCTTGCGCCCGGTGCAATTGACTTTCTACACCGATGCATGTGTCGTTGCTAGTTTGCACCCGGCGCAAAGCTGATTTCCCCCCGCAGCAACCAGGCACCACTACACTTGCATGTTAAATATTATGATGTCAAAGATTATGCATACGTGTGAAACTGCATGAAATAGCGTGTGGATTGTGGAAACATTTTTTTTCCATAGGGCTGCATGAATGAACATGAATGAAGTATAGTAAGCTATGCCATGCGTTAAAATAATAATAATAATAATAATAATAATAATAATAATAATAATAATAATAATAATAATACATTCGAGAAAGTATATTCCAGGCTTCCAAAACAAAATCTAGTTTTAGGGTAAATGATTGGTTAAATGATTTGGGAAAGAACAGCTGATACAGCGGTAAATTGTAGGCCTACTTTTAAATCAATGCATCTGCAAACACCGTAGGCCTACAGCAAACACATATGTTCTTGACAAAGACATCGGGTACAAGCCCATTACTTTTAGGATTGATGAGTATTTGATCGTGAGAAAACATAATTTTACCGCGAGTGTTTAAAATAATGAATGAATGCGGGTGATGCTTGGTGCGCGTGTGTGTGCACGCCCATCTGTCTAAACACACGCAAATTAAACACGTAAGTGTATGAGAAGGAAATCGAGTCAGTCGACCTGCGATAAGCAGCTGATTCTGAACGAACTCGTCTTCGAGATGGACGTGTTCTAACGCATTTTTAATCAATGAATGTTAACACAACAGTATATATCTGACCATTTAATTTTCGGGGAATTTTAGGGGAAGGCGAGCTTCCCTTGCAGTCGAGAAGTCGCCACTACGAAAGAATGCAATGTATCCAACTAGCGGGATGTAAACAAACTAAGCTCCAGCGAATTACTACAGCAGCACAGCAACTCTAGCCTACTCTCAACCAAAATAAAACTAATCGTAAACCTAAGTTAGGTTACTATTTAGCACGATGGAAGTGATGCTGATGCGGCTCTCAGCTGTGCCAGAGCGTTCACAGTTGCTAGGGAGACCACCTGCCGTCGCCGCCCGGTGCAGCAGTGTGAACTGCCCAGTTTTTAGAACGTCTCAGCCCGTCTCGTCGCAAGGAGTCGCAAGGAGTTGCAAGCAGTTGCGTCGCGAATCTTTGGTCTGAACTGGGCTTTAGAAACCATTATAGTCAATGTAGGATATTCCACTGGATACGGCAGCGGCACGGAACCAAACCGGCACTACTTTTTTTGAAAGTTGCCGGTTCGCAGCCGTGTCTCACAACACTTGTACAGCCATTCAGTTTATGATCTTTATTCATTAATTGCGCCGCGGCCGAACTGACACGGATATTCTCTGATATTATGTAAGCATAAGCACCGCGGAAACCACTGCTGTCAAAAGACGCTGATCCATCTTCACTGTTGACGCGAGTTGCTCTAGTTCTACCTCCACAGCCCTGCAGTGGGCAATTATCGGACAAGATTGCCCTATAGTGTGTGGTGTTCCGTCTTGTGTTCGAATCTCATGTATTTGTATTTACGATCGGAGAGCAACAATCGGCTGAGATTCTCTTTATGTGTGTGGTGTACATTCGACTCAAAAATCGTAGTGTGGGGCAGCCTTCAGTGCGTTGTCCATTTAGGGAACCAGACAAACTGTAGCCCACTGTTCTTATGGTTTCCTCGACGATCGTGTGAGGCATTGGAGCAGTTTTTAACGCAGCAGTTATTTCCAGGCATTGTTAAAACAGTACAGAATTGCAACAACCTCCTCTGCTAGCAGCTACCGTGTCAACAATAACGCAAAGCTCAGCTGCACTCGGAGGGGCGTACCTTCCAACATGGCGGGAAGGGGAGGGGCTCTGTGCCGTGACGACAACTCCTCATTCTCAATAGCCCCCCGCTGTCTCTTCTTTTGTTCCTCTTCATTTTTTTTCTTTTTACGTTTTGCCACACCCGAAAGCATCTTGAATGTTAGCCTACTCAAAAAACGACCTGCCTGCTAGCTTTATTGTTCCGCTTAGTCTTGTCCCGCTGACCTCCCCTCGGACTTAACTGATTGGCGTTAATGTGACGTAACGTTAAGATAAACAACGTCACTATTTTTAGTTAATTAATATATATTGATATATTAACACTGAAATAAATAGTAGATAGGACATTTGTATAGGCTATTTGAAATATATATATATATATTTTTTTGTCCTTCTGTCTGGGCCCACCCCCGCCAATCAGGCCCTAGGCACGTGCCTAGTTTGCCTTTGGGTTAATCCGGCTCTGGATCCAGGGGGCGCCGAGAAGGTCCAAACCCCTACCAGAGGTGCACCCCCCAGCATCCCTTGCGCAGGACCCCCATAGGTGTCCACGGCAGTGGTCGCCACAGTATATTCCAGGCTTCCAAAACAAAATCTAGTTTTAGGGTAAATGATTGGTTAAATGATTTGGGAAAGAACAGCTGATACAGCGGTAAATTGTACTTTTAAATCAATGCATCTGCAAACACCGTACAGCAAACACATATGTTCTTTACCCAGACATCGTGTACAAGCCCATTACTTTTAGGATTGATGAGTATTTGATCGTGAGAAAACATAGTTTTACTGCGAGTGAGTGTTTAAAAGAATGAATGAATGCGGGTGATGCTTGGTGCGCGTGTGTGTGCGCGCGCCCATCTGTCTAAACACACGCAAATTAAACACGTAACGCATAATGCGGTCCATGGCGATGTATATTAACAGGGGGACACATGCATATTATGAACACAAGTCGAAAACGATAATGTATACAATAACAAACGATGTTTGTTAATGTCTTGCCGCATATCATTAAATAGACCCACAGTTGCGGCCATCGAGGACCGTGTCCGCATATGTTTTAAGTTGTTTTTGCCGCAATTTACATGACGAATTTCTGTGTTTGTGTTTCTGAAGTTGGAGAAGAAAACGCTATTCCATGTGTTAATTATGCCTATTATTTGGCCATAAACTGAGCCATTTGAAGTTTGAAATTCATGTGGTCATGCATCTGTCTCAGCGGAGACTGCAAACGCGCTGTCAAAAATCAACTCGTCAAGTCAAAATGCGCTGGCTCTTAAAGGGGATGGGAGATGCCACTCTCATTGGTTTATTGCACGTTACGCCCAAAACACACCTACGGGTTTCAGCCCAACCCATTTTAGATTTGCGCCGGGCGCAAAGCTCATTTATCTCGCCGTCATAGCAACAGCGCCATAGAACCGCCCACAAAGTACTTTCTTTGCGCCTTGACGTCTGCTATAGACGCTATAGAAGTATGCTATAGGCCTACGCATGAGAAAAATTAGATCGATATTGCGCAACAATCGGGAGATTGTGTCTTACATTTGAGGTTAAGTCACTTGGAACTTTATTAAATTCAAGGTTGAGGTATATAGTAGACAGCATACTACCATTACTTCCTTGTTCAATAGGTGGTGCTAATAAGTGACCTCAGTTTTGGATGCCATATAGTGCAGCCTACCGGAAAAGTGAGTGTCAGGTATCAAGGGTGTTGACATGGTATGTGCATCTGTTAAATCAAAGTTAGCATTTTTGTTCATTTCTACATTAGCTCATAGCGTATCACTTTAGCCCTCTGGAATGGGTCACCAAGGTCATAGTTAATTTCGGAATTCAACTATTTATCGTTCTCTAAAAAGAGTCAATGGGAAATGAAATGCGTTCCTCGGAAAGCTAGCACTAGGTGGCGTTAGTTGCTGCTTTCGCTCCCCATTGATACATACCAGGTAAGAGAGGTAGGGTAGT
This sequence comes from Micromesistius poutassou, assembly GCF_964030765.1. Lineage (NCBI taxonomy): Eukaryota > Metazoa > Chordata > Actinopteri > Gadiformes > Gadidae > Micromesistius > Micromesistius poutassou. Next base: position 7,296,396 of record NC_140286.1, read on the forward strand.
GGTATATTATTTAGAGGTAGCGACAGGACTGTCTCCACCCCTACTGCCATCAGGTATACCCGATGACGTTATTTTAAATCTGGCATGGAGGAAAGAAAAATGGCTCAGAACTGCTTTCTAATATTTTATTGTGATGGGGAGTGATAAAAAAAACAGCCCAAAAATAAACAATACAAAAAATGACAGTGAGTGTACAAAGTTTCTTTAAGGGCAAAACGTAAATGTAGCCTTTGACCAAAACGTTAACAATGGAACAAAGTTGGCACAGAACAGGGACATTAAAAAAAGGTGAGTTGGGGAGGGGGGTTAATCTAAATTTGGCTTTGAAAAAACAAAAAAACAAGTGGGAGCAACAGGTAACATGTTCAGCACAACACCCTTCATAACAACGGCAAGGACTCATGCGTTAGTCAAATCACAGAGCTGTAGGATTCAGTAGCTTCGTAACAATGCGAGGATCAGACCCGGACAGGGCCAACAAGCGGATGCACATGTAACACATCATCATTCCCGTGGTTTTACTTCGTCCTTCTTCTTCTTCTTCTTCGTCATCTTCTTTATTTTTTTTATAGCTTAAAACAAGGTATGTTTACATAATACATTTTGTTGGATTGTAACAAACTTTAGTCCCCCAGAACAACAATTTTGGGATTTGTTTTTGTTTTTTTTTCAAAGTTTGCTTCTTCAGATTATTTTTCATAGTAAAATATATTATTGTATCAATCAAACTACAGTATTGTACACTACAATGTGTAATAAATAACCATAAAAGAAAATATAAAAATAAGACACATAAATATAAAAAAGTCCTCTAGTAACTAAACAGGTACTTCATCAGTGAAAAGGGCTCTAATACTGCCATTGTCAAAAACAAAGATGAACATAAAACACAGGGACACACCTATACAATTACTTCATACTAAGAACACAGAACTTAAGAACACTGTTCGGTAAAAACAAAAAAAAAAACGCAATACACAGAAAAAAATAAACAAACCTGAAAATGAACAAAAAGGGACCACATTTACTAACGTTTGTTACCTGAAGTGCAGGACAACTTGCCATTTCCTGTCTGATTCGGTGTTCATAAAAAAAAAGAATAAAAATAGTGCACTCCACTGGCGCACGCTTTACGAACATGCTTATGAAGTGTTGGATCCTCATGGTGATATAGTAATCAAATACTGCCGATACCGGGTCGATTTCTCATGCAGATTGCAGGCCACATTAGAGATGGTGAACACCACCATACTTGTCCAGGGGAGGGGGGGATGGGGGTCATGTTAAGGTATGAACCCACAGTCTCTCCAATCGTATTTCATATCTGAATAGTTTATAATTGGCTAATTTAAACTCATCTCATTGACTGTTCTCCAAAGTTTGGATTGTGTGTTAACTCACTCTTATTTCATTAGTAATTGTAACAGTACTTTGTTACTAAAGGTTATATCAAGCCAACTTACAATGTTAATGTTAAATCAAACCTAATAAGTTCATGGTTAGAGAGACAAATGGCAAATGTATCAGCGAAAGGGTTTCAGAAAGCCAGTCAGTTGGACCTAAACCGCCTCAGGCTGCTGTTAGATGTGTAATTCTACCCAACTACAATACAAGCCACTAAATAAAGGAGAACTAGGCCTCTAACTGAGAGCTATCACATCACTGTATAACTGTAAATAACACAACATGTGATGTACTGTACCCCCCCCCCCCCCCAAATTAAAAAAAGTGCCCTAACTTCCAGAGGCCGTACATTTCTAACACTGATAAGATGAAAACATGGGACTTCAGGTGTGCGTCCTCCATGCAAGTCAACAACAAACATTAGTCAATATGGGACTTGAGTAACAGAGGACATAATACTGGCTACATTGTACAAATGAAAACACTTTTCAAATGGCACTTTTAACAGCACACAGGTCTTGCATAAGGCTGGAGGCATTGTGGGGCTGGGAATCACAAATTACTTTTACACATGAATAACCGGACAAGGACTCAAAGTAAAACCAAAAGAAGAAGAAGCTTGGTTGAAATAGCTACGTGTATAACCCTTTGCGAAGCCAAGTAGGTGTAGACTGTAGAGGGAAACTACATATATGTATATATTTATACCTTGAGGAGGTAAAGGCTTTAGCCCCATTCAGATTCACTGGGTTGCAAAATAACATTTCGGTTGCCTAATGCTGGCTTTTTAAGGTTGTGATTCTACCTTCCCTGAAAGGACAAAAATTTGGTTATGGCATATAGAAGTTACTTCATTATCCCCCCATCCCACCCGCTAACCCCTCCCACCTCCCCTCCCACCACCCCAAGAAAACTGCTTTCTCTTAAGGCCTTAACAGTCAAACAGAACAAAAGAGAACAGTTATGATGCTCGCTAGCATGACACGCTAGCGTAGGCTAACACAAAGAAGAGGGTCTTGCTAGTGTCAGTAACACTGAAGGGCAGACGATGCATGAGGCATGTTGTATCCGGGGGTAAACCAGGAATACTGTAGTGCAGGTTTTTTTTTTTTTTGTTGTTCATAGAACTCAATAAAATACTGATATAGCAAACTTCATTGGCAATAAAAAGGTATAGAAATCTTTCCTATTTTTACAAGTTAAAATGTTTCCAAACATTAGCAACACGATTAGTAACACTGATGGATCGAACGAAAGAAGAAAATACAACAAAAACAAAAAACAATATCAAACACAATAAAAACCTTGCGATGTCAGTAACAAATTATAGCCTAAAACGCTTCAACTCTATATACTCTGACAAATCCGTTGATGAGTATTGTTTGGTAATCCCAACTTCTATAAACAGTTTTCTTTTGCTTAACACTGATACTTTTTGTTTCCACAAGAAAAAAAAAAAGGAGAAAGAAAGAAAATAAAAAGTCACTGCTGTTATCTTAAAGTTCAGGCACACCTGGGTTATTGTACACAGTGGACCGTAAGATGTCTGGCAACCGCGGTGGTTTCTACTGATGGCAAGACGAGAATTCAACTGAATTGCTTGACACTTTGACTCCCCTCCGCCGCTCCCCTCCTCCCCCCTGTAGCTCCCGTTCCAGCGTCAGACGGGTCCAGCGGCTGTCTCCTGTTGGACTCCCTCCGACTCCTCCCTGATCTCTCCCTCTACGCTGGCCGTCTCCTCTGCTGTCTCCACGGCAACCGCCGGACTCGTCACAGTTTCCGTCTCCTCCTCCGCGCCGCCTCCTCGCCGCCCCCTTCCTTCATCTCCTCCACCTCCGCCGTATCCTGTTCACCTTCTCGTTCCGACTGCGGCTCCCCTTCTGCCCCCCCGCTTTCCTCCTCCTCTCCTGCCACCCCGCCTACCTCCTCCTGCGGCTCCTCCTCTTTTGCAACCCCACTTTCCTCCTCTTCTCCTGCAACCCCAACTTCCTTCTCCTGCGGCTCCTCCTCTGCAACCCCACCTTCTTTCTCCTGTGCCTCCTCCTCTTCTACAACCCCTCCTTCTTTCTCCTGTGGCTTCTCCTTTTCTGCAACCCCACCTTGTTCCTCCTGCGCCTCCTCTTTCTCTACAACCCCACCTTGCTCCTCCTGCGCCTCCTCTTTCTCTACAACCCCACCTTGCTCCTCCTGCGCCTCCTCTTTCTCTACAACCCCACCTTCCTCCTCTTGCGCCTCCTCCTCTTCTACAACCCCACCTTCCTCCTGCGCCTCCTTCTCTTCTACAACCACACCTTCCTCCTCCTGGGCCTCCTCTTTTACAACCACACCTTCCTCCTCCTGGGCCTCCTCTTCTACAACCACACCTTCCGCCTCTTGCGCCTCCTCTTCTGCAACCACACCTTCCTCCTGCGTCTCCTCCTCTTCTGCCATCCCACCTTCTTCCTCCTGTGCCTCCTCCTTCTCTGCCCCCCCATCCATCTCCTCCTCATCTGCCATCTCAACCTCTTCCTCCTTTTGCTCTGTGGTCCCCTCGTCCTCCTCCACAAACTCCTCCTCCTCTGGGGCGCCGTTCTCTCCTCCGCCTCCCGCCCTGTTCCCCCTCCGCTCCTCCTCCTCGGCGTACTCCGCCTCGTATAATTCACAGTCGTCATCGTCCACCTGCACCACCCGGATGTCCTCCATGCACATGGCCTCGTCGTCCTCATCCCCCTCCTCCTCCTCCTCCTCCACCTCCATCTCCTCCCCCTCCTCCTCCTCCTCCTCCTCCTCCTCCTCCTCACTCTCCTTCTCATCCGAGTCCAGCAGAGAGCGAGGGGTGGTGGTCCCGCTGCCGTCTGGCTGCTGCTGCCGCCGCTGCACCCCTGCCTCTTCCCCCTCCTCCTCCTCCTCCTCTTCCTCCTCCTCCTGGTCCCCTGGCACCCTGGACCCCGGGGCCCCACCGCGAGGCCCCGGACCCCGGGGCCCGTCCTTCTTGCAGTAGGAGTAGCGGTGGTTCATGTGCTGCGAGTAGGAGCCCGAGTGGGAGAAGCGCTTGCCGCACTTGTCGCAGGCGTAGGGCTTCTCGCCCGAGTGCAGCCGCGAGTGCTCGATGAGGTGGTGCTTGTGTTTGAAGGCCTTCTTGCACACGGCGCACTCGTGCGGCCGCTTGCCTGCGCGCACACACACACACACACACACACACACACAAACAGAGAGAGGGAGAGAGAGAGAGAGGGAGAGTCGGTCGGGTCAGTGACAGAGAGAAGCAGTGCAGTAGGATCACAAGCACCAAGCACAATCTCTGTTTACGCTGGGATTGCTGTTTCGAGTTCAATATTTTGGTCTCTTATTAATCTGTCTCTGTAAAGTGTATTTAAATTTTATAATGTTGTATTATTGTATCATTTTTATAATGGATTTCACCAGTCAATCTCATTAAACTAGGGCAGTGGCAGACACATATATCCTTAACTATAGTAGTATATTAACATAATAACTAAGAGGTAGGGTCTGAATCACAACCAGTTTAAACCACAATTAAATTAAATAGTAAGCGACATTTGATGTCCCGTACGTCGGCACGTGACCCAGCGTCATACAAGTGGATGCCAATCAGAAAACATGAATACATACACATAGAATACATATATGTAATTTATACCATGGACTTTTTACACAACTTTCATGTTGTGTAAAAGCTGCCCTCATCTTAGTGTAGCCCTCTAGGTGCTATGCTAACCCTTTACTTTGGTGTGTGTGTGTGTGTGCGTGAATGAGTGAGTGAGTGTGAGTGTGAGTGTGTTTGTGTGTATGTGTGTATGTGTGTCTCTGTATGAAGGAAGAGGAAGGAAGGTGTGAGCTGAACAAAGAGGCTCCGTTACAGTGGGCGTATGGGCCCATAAATATGTCCCTTTAAACTAAGAGGTTCAAGGAGACATGCAATTTAAACAAGGGCGGATTCAGACAGTAAACGTGTTTGACGCGTTAAGAGAATGTGTGTGGTTGTGTGTGCGTGTGTGTGCACATCGTGTGTGTGTGTGTGCATGGATGATGTCATAGCTGGAACAACTCCCCACCTGTGCTGGGACTACTAAAGCACATATGCTAATTGCTAACAGAGCTGGGTTTACATCGGATTACATCAGACCATAAGTTTGGTTTAAACATAGGAAGGTATCCTTTTGGGTTACCTAATGCAGTTCTGTTGACCATGTACCCCTGGGGTTCACCAGGAAGCTGAGCTCCAGGCCAAGTACATTTTACGCCTTAAGGCGGTGGTAGCCCAGAACATAAACGCATCCAAAGATCCATTAGACATTTTTAATAACACTCTTTATGCTGACATGATACTTTTTAAGTGGGCAACATTTTTGACCATAGATAATAAAATACGCCCAAAACGAAATTCACACATTTAGCTTAGCTTAGCTAGGTAGCTGTACACCAAAGTCCAACCGTGGACTCTGTCCATGGTTGGGTTTTTAAATTTTTCATCTCCCAACTTCATCATTGACATCAATTCTTCGTGTATTCTTCGTGTATACCTGTGTGTTTGTGTCTACATATGATATTGTCGTGAGTGCGTACCTGTGTGTTGATCATGATAACGCCTGATGCAGTTACCGTGTGTGCGTGTATGTGTGTTGATCGTGTTGTTGTGTTAGCATTCATTCCCTATGCTATGGTTGTGGTGCGGCGGCACCTACCTGTGTGTTCGTATTTATGCCGCAGCAGGGAGCTGCCCTTCTGGAAGACCTTGGAGCACAGGTCGCAGGGGTACACGCCGTTCTCCAGCCGCCGCTTCTTGGACGGCGAGGCCGAGTCCGAGTCGTTCTGCTCCTCCACCGCCGAGGTGCCCTCCGAGCCGCTGTCCGGCCTCCTCTCCTGCTGCTGGGGGGGGGGGAGGAGGAATCAGGTCAGGAATGGATCAAACTATGAATAATCAAACAATCAATCAACAGATTAAATAATGCATTTACTCATTAATTAATCAAGGAATGAATCAATCAATAGATTAAATTAAGTAATTAATAAATCAGTAAATCCATACATCAATCTATCTATGAATGCCTCATTGAATGATTAGATAGATGAGTGGGCATGTTGGCTAGGGATGCCTTTCTTCTGTGCCAGGAATTCATTAGTTCTATACATTTATGAAGCTGTTCCAAATGCCACCTGCGCTATCTAGACGGGATATAGCACAATATGTAGATGATTATAATTAGACTGTGTACACTGTATACACAGTATGTTAAACAGTGCTTTGTTTTAAAGCACACACCCAGGGAAGGGAGGGAGGGGAGGGGAGGGGAGGGGAGGGGAGGGGAGAGGAGGGGAGGGGAGGGGAGGGGAGGGGAGGGGAGAGGAAGGGAGGGGAGAGGAAAGAAGGGAGGGAGGGGACGGAAGTGGAGGGGATGGTAGGGGAGAGGAGGGAGGGGAGAGGAGAGGAGAGGAGAGGAGAGGAGAGAAGAGGAGAGGAGAGGAGAGTGGAGGGGAGGGGAGAGGAGAGGAGAGGATCTAACGGCTGTGTAGGTCAACATGGGAGTAGGTCTGTGGTATTAACTGTTGTCTCCTCTCTCCACCCCTTCCCCCGCTCCGGGGATCTGCAGCCGTAATGTCTACGGCGGCCCGCCAGGCAGACGGTATCAGTTAACAGTATCACCTGGCACATCCATCACTCCGGAGCAGCCCTGGACCCCTTCCAACCCATTAAGCCCTGTGGAGTCTGTGGCAGAGCATATTCTCCAATGTACCCCATATGGCTCCTGGATGCCTGTGTCTGCATCTGTGTCGGGCCGTACACCGCGTTCAAAACCTTTGATATATGTGTGTGTGTTTGTGTGTGTGTGTGTGTGTGTATTTGTGTGTATGTGTGTGTATGTGTTTGTGTGTGTGTGTGTGTGTGTGTGTGTGTGTGTGTGTGTGTGTGTGTGTGTGTGTGTGTGTGTGTGTATGTGTTTGTGTGTGTGTGTGTGTGTGTGTGTGGGTGTGCGTGCGTGTGTCATTGTGCTGTGTCCACCACACAATCACCCCGGCTGTTAGGTTTTATGTACCCACTGATTCTCTAGTCCCTGATCTCATTCGGGCTGCACCAGTCCAGCCCTAGAGTCACAGCACGAGAGCATTGCTCAGCTCGCCCTGACGATTCTGTACCTGCTACAGGAACACACACGCTCTGCTTGGAGAGCGTGCTGCAAAGTGGAGCATTAGAGGTTGTTTCAATACCCTTCTATATTAAGTATATTCTTAAGTATATCAGTAGCAGGCGGTCCCCCAGGGGATTGGATTATATGGATGGCCCTGTGGGAGCGGCGCCGTGCATGATGTGCTACTACGGCGTAGCTACAGTCGCTACGTAGCAGGACAGTTGGAATCACAAATCGTGATCTGGGACACAGCTTCAGTTGTGGATATAACCACCTGAACACCTGATCCTACTTGATCTTGATCCTGATTTGACTTTGTGCATTAGCACTACTACATTTTTCCCCAAGATCAATGTTCTGTACTCTAAACCCAGTCCAATCGACATCAACATGTTTTTGTTTGTGATGTTTTTGTTTGTTTGTTTGGTTTTATTTATTAGAATTTTTTTTTAAATCAAGAAATATGTTCTTAATATGTTGTTATTGTGCTCGCCCAAAGCAAAGCGGCGACGGCTACCTTGTGTCCGTTGAGCAGCACCGTCTTGGCCCCGGTGCCGCCGGCGGCCGTGGTGTAGGTGTAGGTGAGCTGGGGGATGAGGATGGTGCGCTTGGTGGTGGTGTTGATGGCGCGCAGGCAGCTGACGGCGCCCTGGTGCCCGGCGATGGCCACCAGCGTGGGCAGCTGGCCGCCCGCCACCATGCCGCCCGCCTGCGCCGCCGTGACGTAGATGGTGCCGGTGGGGCTCTTGCGCAGGCAGCTGAGGTTGAGCGGCTGCTCCTGCTGCTTGGCCTGAGCGGGCGCGGCGGCGGCGCAGGCCGGCGGCGTGCCGGACCCCTCCGACCCGTCCCCGCCCTGCTTGGGCAAGGAGAGGTCCAGCGGCTCGGCCTGGGCGTCCTCCGGGTGCTCGGGGTCCCCGGGCTCGCTCTTCACCGTCGTCGCGTCCCCCGTGGACCCCCGCGACGGCGTTCCCGGGGGGGTTGCCGTGAGCGCGGACGGCCCGTCGGCTTTGGCGGCGGCGCCGGTCGGGTCGGCGGCGGTGGCGTCGTTTTGGCTCTCGGCCGAGCTTTTCTTCCCGGAGTTCATCTTGTCGAACCAGCGGCGCACCACGTCCACGGGGACGCCGGCCGACGCGGCGATGCGGCCCAGCTCGGCGCCGTCGGGGTGGGCGTTGGACGAGAAGTAGGCCGCCAGCAGGGGGAGCAGGCGGTCGGCGGGGGGCTCCTCCAGGGTCACGCCCGCCTCCGACAGCAGGGCGGCGAAGGAGGGGTCCAGGCTGGCCCCCTCGCCCTCCTGCCCCTCGCCGCGCAGGGCGAGCAGGGCCTTGGCGCCGTCGTCGTCCTCGCACAGCACGCAGGCCGTGCCCTTGGCGTGGGCGGCCGCCGGCTCGCCGTCCGCCGCGTCCGCCGGGGCGGGGGACGCCGGCGGGCTGGCCGGCTCCGTCTTGACCAGCGAGAGGTCGGTGGGGGTTTTCTCCGCCTCCGCCGACGCTTGCGTGGGCGCAGCCACCGCCGCCGCCGCCGTCGCAGTGGAGGCGGCGGTGGCGGGCTGCGGGACGGGCGTGGCGGTGGCGGTGGGGGGCTCCCTTTTCAGGAGCAGCGGGTGGGTCTGCACGGCGGCGGCGGTGGCGGCGGGGGTGGTGGCGTGCGCGGGGTTGATGCTGTAGTTGATGATGATCTTGGTGTTGCCGTCCTGGTCCACGAAGGCGGGCAGGCTGATGATCTGCTGGTGCGGCTGCTGCAGCACCAGGCCCTGCTTGCCGTGCATCACCAGGCCGTTGGCCGTGCCCAGCACCTGCCGCAGCACGTTGCCGTCCATGGCCACCTTCAGCACGCTCTGCAGGTCGCCCAGGTTGATGCTGATGGGCGACATCAGCCCCACCGTGGGCACCACCATGGCCAGCCCGTGGGGCAGCGTAGTCGCGGCGGCGGCCGTCGTCGTCGACGGCGCGGTGGTGGTCGCCGCGGCGACGGTGGCGGACGCGGCTGTGGCCGCGGCGGCCGTGGCGGGCTTGCACTCGTACTCCACGGGCTCCGACTTGATCTGCGTGAGGGGGAGCTGCTCCTGGAGCGGCTTGCTGTCGCTCTTCTCCTTCAGGAGGATGCGGACGGGGGTCCCGGCGGCGGCGATGGTGGCGGGGGCCGGCGTCGGGGGGGCGGGCGGGGCCGGCTTGATGGTGGTCCGCGAGGCGCCGTCGGCGGGCCGCACGCCCACGCACTTCTTGCTGCTGATGTGCGAGCTGTAGGAGCCCGAGTGGGAGAAGCGCTTCTTGCAGTTGGAGCACTCGTAGGGCTTCTCTCCTGGAGACACGGGGGAACACGGAGCAGCTCTTCAGACTCTGACAGGGACCTCGTGGTGAATCGTCACCAGTACAGAAGACCCGATGCATGTGTTGTATGTGTAGAGTTGTAGGTGTACAGTGTATTGTGTGCTATGTTTAGTGTTGTGTTGTATATATATTATATTGTGCATATTGTTTTGTGTGAGGAATAAGCTTGACACCAGTAGGGACTGGAATTTTAAAAACAAATTCAAAAGTCAAATTGTCTGAGAAATTAAAGAAATTGAATTAAGCCCCAAGACCAAACAAACTTATCAACTTTTGCCATAATTATTATCAATATAAGGCTGGTGTGCAACTATTGCATTTAAATGTAACCATCGAAGGATATGTCTGTGTTTGTGTGAATAAATGTAGCTTGTACTGTGTGTGTGTGTGTGTGTGTGTGTGTGTGTGTGTGTGTGTGTGTGTGTGTGTGAGTGTGTGTGTGTGTGTGTGTGTGCATTTCCTGAGCTCACCACTGTGTATGCGCAGGTGTTCCTTGAGATGGTGTTTGTATTTAAACGCCTTCGCACACTCGTTACACTTAAACTTCCTGTTTCCTCCTGTCGCCGGGGTTACGTGTCGCTGGGCATGACAAGGAAAACACACAAAAAATAATAATATGTTAAAATAACAATTATTTAGTCAATAATAGTCAATAATCCAAAGAAACTGAAGCCTTTTTGATTCTGCTCATCCATTACTTTTCATCCTATTCAAATAATTTATATAGAAAATAATAAATAAGATGATTTGTAATATAATAAATACATATAACAAATCTGATTTTAAATGGGCTGTAGGTAAGATGTAAGAGCTATTACTTTAGTGTTATTTATTACAAATAGCATAGCCATCTGTCAGCCATTAATGAGTATATTGCTCTGTGAGAACATCTGTTTTGAGTTGACTGCTCCTGCCGCTGTACTTGTGCCAATTTGGATTTTACACCGGTCCCAGCTGATTCCTGACCAATCGGGGACTCTCTTCCCTCACTGGTTCTGGGAATCCATCTTGCATGTCTATCTCAGGTGTGTGAATGCAGCGCTTCTCAATCGCGGAGAAACAGGGAGGGAGGGGCTGTTCATTTAGTTGCTTCGTAAAAAACCTTGCTCTCTTCTGCTCTTTTCTGCTCCGTCGCTACAAACTCTCAAACCCTACAGCAGCTTCAAATAAAATAATTTTAAAAACCAAAACTGACTAAACGCTAACAACAACCGGCGCGTCACGCTCCCCAGTGAGCTACCTGTTCCCGCGTGCCCCTGTGGTGGCTCATGTGTCTCTCCAGCTGGGAGCGGTAGGTAAAGGTGTAGCTGCACTGGGAGCAGCTGAAGTTGTCGTCGCTGGTCTCGTGGCGGTACTTGATGTGCTCCTTCAAGGAGGCGTTGCGCTTGTAACCGCGCGAGCAGTACGGGCAGATGTGTAGCTGGGAGAAGGTGTCCGGCAGCCCTAGGGTTTGGGGAGAGAGTCCGGGTTTTAGTCTGGGGCAGCTTAGGCATGTTTATATTAATGGTTAAGGTCAGGGTAGGCAATTTGGGGAAACAGAGTTAGACAGAATGTAAAAATATTTAACTGAAAAAAAAGCCACCTCTCCCTCAGGCTTCCCTTCAAGGCCGCTTGCCAAATATACATGACTGATGCTGGCTAGCTTTAGTAATAGGTCTGCCTAGCCTGGTGAAGGACTCCGGTCACGCCCAATAAGGGCAGAGTGTGTTCATTAGTAACCATGAACACACCATTAGTCCATTAATTCATCTGTTAACTGTTAATAAACTGTTGGCAAGTGCTTATAACTGCATTTACTTATGCAAATGAATGGTAAATGTATGGTTAATTAATGTACCCCCATTTTATAGTGTTACCAAAAATGCTTCTGAAATAAATAGTCTACTCTAGCTTTAAAGTCTTGATTGAAAGAGATGATGCGATGTGAGTCTGTTTTGCTGCATAGCTGTGATGCACCTGTTGACTTGATTCTGTCTCGGGTCATTGGTCTGTCGTTTCTTGCACGGTTTGTTGTGAAAGTGTGTTGCCTTTACGCAAAATAGGTGCTCAAGCTCAATGAGACAACCCTGGATAAATAACGGTTCTATAAAAAATATCAGAAAAGTAGTCTGCCACCACTGTTTTATCTTCAAGTGTGTGTACAAATTAAATACACTGATACGATTGAAAGAATGGGACAGGGTCATTTAGGGTCATTGGATCATGGAGCTGGATATTCAATAAAAACATTGCAGCAGGCCTCCATGTCCTAAAGAAGCGCACACTGAACATTTTTATAGTCTGACATTTTGATTTATTTATTTTCATTTATTTTTCCTACCCTTTTTTGTTGTGTTCCCCCTTAAGCTAAAATATAAGTATATATATATATATATATATATCATTACATTTACAGTATTAAGTATACATAAAAACAAACAACCTATTGTAACCTGCAAGTAAACAGTTTGCTACGATATGAATTTACGACTGACGATTTACGAACGACTCATGCAGAATGCGATAAAATCAAAGCTGACAGCGGCGGAGGCGGGACGTACCGTTCTCGTCGGCGCCCCCTCTGTCCGGAGTGGTGCACTCCTCCTCAGGCGCCTCAGGGTAGATGACGGCCGTGTCTCCCTGCTGCAGGATCTTCTTGGTCTCCTCCTCCTCCCCCTCCACCTCCACCTCCTCCTCCTCCATGTCCTCCTCTTCTTCAGACCCACCCTCCCCGTTCACTGAAACAATACACACACACAACGATGTAGACTTGAGTAAGAAAGAACGATTCTTTACGAAAATTAGAACGTTTTAGAGAATGGGACATTGGTTCATTGGTTCATGAGTTCATTGGTGGCAGTATATGGATTATTTATCATTGAGGAAAATAGTTTATAACAGGAACTGCATGTCTTTGGAGGTAAGGGGGACAAGTGAAATCAGATAGAGATGCACAAATGTATCCCAGGGCTTTCATTATAAATAATTGGCATAATATGTATTCAAATTAAATACATCTACTTCCGTGGTTAACGGAGCACAATGTCTTAAATTCAATCCTCGATCTTGATCTACTTAACAGCAGAGATAGGGCTATTCATGCTTTATATTTGATCTCTGGAACTTGACGTTATCACAAGTTCAGTTGGTGAATGGAGGATTTTGTCGAGCGTCTAACCCTGGAAGCTACTTGTCATGTCCACTAGAGGGAGCATGGCCTTCCTGAGAACGCCGCCACGTTCTCACCATCATCGCAAGGTGACTCACTGAGAATTCTGAACCGAAACCAAGTTGAAATAATGAGTGCCATTGCCCTGGGTACATGACCACATATGTGCTGTGTCATTTCAAATGTAGCTACAGTAAAAGTTCAACAAGGAAGACTACATCATCCCCACTCTTCAGTCACTATCTGTCATGTCAAAACTCACGATCCCACTCTGTCAGTGCAGACCCCTCCAATTTGAACCCGGCCAATCAGGTTCCCCTCGCTTTATTGATGAGTGAAATGGCACTAACTAACCACACACCTATACCCTATTCATCCAATGAATCCAATTGATTCCACTGCGGCCCTCCTCCAGCCCCACCTCCTCCAGCCCCACCCTTCTCCACCTAGTCCTGGACCCCTCCTCCGTCTCCCAAAGCAGGAGATGTGTGGACCAGAATGCACTAGGTATTCCACCTAGCCACCTCACAACCACCAGCAGCTAGACTCCATCAGGGGCTGGTATCCTGGCTTCTTCACCCCATGAAGAAGAAATGACGATGGGGTCCCAATCGCCCAAAACTAACATTGTGTATCGTTCAACTTTGTTCAAACGTAAACCAGCCTCTCCTGGTTGGATTGTTATTGCAGCGGCAGACAAACATCTTCCCCAACACCACGCACTCTTTTATTGTTCACACTCTTTCCTGCTGCACATTCAACACAGTTTAAAACCTTTCAACCCGTGTGAATGTACTTTACGAGTATATGCAGAAGTAGATAACCGGGCCATCGCGTACATGGTCGTGTTACATGGTTAAACCTCTGCAGACCTTGTACTGAAAACAAATGTCTTGGTGTCATTATTTGAAATCACAGAGAAAGCGATCACAGATTCATCTGTCGATTTTGTGAGTTCTCAGGAATAACTCTGTGCCGTGAAATCGAAGCTTTATGTACACCGCAAGTGTGTAATCAAATATTGATGCACTTGGGCATCCCAAGTCACCGTTTGCCACTAAAGTCCTGCTGTCAAGGCTACAACGGTGATGTTTATTTCATCGATGCTTAAAAAAGATGTAAAGTTTGCTGTCGGACAAACAAATATTGTAAAACTCTTTGGTAATTCAGCAATGACGCATGAATTATTATTTTATATGCACACATTGTCTGGATACTAGTCTCTTTTTTTTAACATCTAACGACAACTCATATGACTATACATAGACAACATAATATAAAATATGAATTATATATCATACAATATTCCAAATCATATATAAGACCTCATTAAATTGCATCCCATTCAGACATTTTGTTGCAGTGTGGAGCGATATTGCAGATTCTTGCCAATGTACAACGACAACCTTCCTCTATCATAGAAGATGTTGCTCCTCTGACCGGCTGTATCACATCCCCCTGAATCGCCGTTCCTGAAACAGGAAACAGCTCCGGTATGGACCACAGATCAAAGTTTGGACAGGGGAAGACCGAAATACCGATGATGATACAATTTCATGTCCTGTATTTCCTACAACCCGGTCCTTCGTTTTTCACTCGACTCTAAATGTAGAGCGCGGCTTTGACATGTGAAACGACCCGACATCCGGGTTCTAAACTCAGCAATCTAGGCGTGTCTCACACACAAAATTGTCCATTGTCAATTGAGTGGAACAAACGTGACAGAATATGACATTCTGTGTAGCGAGATGTGTAGAGATAATCGTAAAGGTTCTTCATTAGAGATGCCAAAGTAACAAGTAGAGTAATGTATAAAAAACAGAGCTTAACCTGTGTCCATAAGTGTACTGACTGGGGCCATCTGGCTAAGCGAGAGAGCAAGGGAGAGACAGAGAGAGAGGAAGAGAGAGAGAGTGAGCGAGAGAGAGCAAGTAAGTGAGAGAGAGAGCTAGCGAGTGAGTGAGAGCGAGAGAGAGAGAGAGCGAGAGTTTAATAAGCCTAATGAGCTCCCATCACTATGTTCTGCTAGGTTGGGATACGACTCTTTACAGGAATGTGACCTGGAGATGTAACAAGGCGGTAAGACGAGTAGGCACTATCACACAAACACACACACCCACACACAAACACCCACTCACACAAATACACATACACACAAACATGCTCACACACAAATTCATTCACATGATCACACAATCACACATACAAACACACACACAGACACACTCACGCACCCACAGACACACACTATCACACATACAAACAAATATGCACACACACGAGTGTGCCTCTGCTGTTCCACACATCTTCCAATTAGCATAATGGCCTCCACAAAGCAGTTTCTGGTGTCACTCACACCCGCACACACAGTAACATGCACACACACACACACACACACACACACACACACACACACACACAAACACACCCTTACATATACACACAGAAACAAACACAGAGACACGCGCAAACGCACGCACAATAACCTCATTTGATTTGATACGCATTACATTGCAAAACTTCTTCGGCGCAACCTTAATTTTGTATACTGAACAATAATTCAAACATGAGTTGTATGTGTGTATGGTAGTTCCATACCAGCTGATGGCCTGATCTTAACATGGCTTGGTGTGCACTATGGTGAGGGGTGGTGCAGGGCCTGCTCATCCAGCAACAGGGCTGTGAGGCTTTAGAAAGTGAGGTGGGGGAGAGGGGGGGGGAGGGTGGTGGTGGTGGTACGGCCAAGGCGGAACTCTGTCCAGCGTCGCCATGGCAATGAATCGCTTTGGAAATGAGAGCGAGAGCCCTGCCAAGCGGAAGCCACGCCCCTTCCTGCACAGCCTCCAGAGACAGGTGCAAACTTTAGTGGAGGGCTTGTGCACGCGTGCGTGTGCGCTTGTGTGTGTGTGTGTGTGTGTGTGTGTGTGTGTGTGTGCGGATCAAAGAAAAGAGGGGTCCCAGGCCATACACACAGCTTCATGTTTAACACAGAGATCTCTGATTCCCATGATGTCATCCAGTCACACACACAAAGACACACACACATACATACACACACACACACACACACACACACACACACACATAAACACACAGTGAGCACTGCGCTTCCACCACTTGCCAGGAACTGCTCCTTGGAGTGAATTTACGACTGACAAGCCGTGGTACTGCTGAACTGGGTTCTATAATACTGTGTTCCTACAATGCTGTGGTACTATGATACTGTGGTACTATGATACTGTGGTACTATGATACTGTGTTCCTATGATACTGTGGTACTATAATACTGTGGTACTATAAAACGGTGGTACTGCTGAACTGTGGTAATATAACACTGTGTTCCTCCCTATAATACTGTGGTGCTATAAGAATGTGTTCCTATAATATATATATAACATTACTACCACGACTAGATGAGCATGTTACGCGATACCAAGTGATATTGTACTCCTGGTGAAGACCCAGCCATGCGCCTGAACCATAAGCATGTTCTGCTGCAGAGGGGGAGCTGTGACGAGAGCTCATGTAGCCTATCGTAAGGAGCATCTCACCTTGAAGAAACTGAAAGAAGATAAAGCAAGTGTGGCTTTTAAACCCTGTGGGTTTCAGGTATCGGTCGTTCAATCTGAGAGGAAGTGAATGACTTGCCAGGTCGTTCAAGAAGGGAGAGAGCAGTAGAGAGGTAGACAGAGAGAGAAAGAGAGAGCGAGAGAGAGAGAGAGAGAGAGAGAGAGAGAGAGAGAGAGAGAGAGAGAACATTCTAGAGACAGAGAGAGGCCTACCACCTGAGCAGAAAAGGAGAGGTAAAGAAGATAATATTGCTGGTACTAATAGGATTCTCTGTGATGCTAAATCATCAGTTTTAGATAAAACTACAAAGACGTGAAGCGAAAAATGAGGCAGAGATGGTGCCGTCGTAAAATGAACACAAATGGCTGCTTAGCTTGCATCCATATTATTAGACTCGCTCTCTCTCTCTCTGGGTTCTGTCGCCAGGTCGAATTCCAAGACCGAACGAGAGAGAGAGAGAGAGAGAGAGAGAGAGGTGGGAAAGCAAAGGTGAGAGCAACAAAGTAGGAAAGAAAGAGGGAGGGGTGGGGGCGGGTGGGTAAGAAATGTGTGCAAGGAATAAAAATACAGAAGAGCGAGAGAGAGAGAGAGAGAGAGAGAGAGAGAGAGCGAGAACGAGAGCGAGAGAGAGAAGACAAATAGAGTGCAGAATGGAGAGGAGAGAAATAAGGCCTGCTGCTCATGCCATGTAAGGCGTTATCCAGCGTAAGTAAAACAAACCTGACAGTGGCACATAATACTTCTAGGGTGTCCGCTGCTGGAGTGATGCCTACTGTGTCTATTACTCAGCCTCAGCCACGTTGCATGTGCAGTAGGCAGGGAGGGCTGCTTTCAGCTCTGGGCTAAAAAGGTTTTTATTTATTTTGAATATGTGTCCTTTGTTGCAGATGAATGAAGTAGATGTGTATGCATGTTTTTTTTTGGTGCACATGTTTGAGCTCACACTTATTATTGTGGTGCACATGTTTGAGCGCACACTAATTATTGTTTTCATTCTTACACGTGTGCACACATTGCAGCAAGTGTTATCATTGCGGCGAAAAAAAAGCCATCGCAATAATGGCTTTACCTCAAAGTTTAACTTTCGGTGAACTTTGACCTGCAAACTCACAGGCTCTTCCACTTAAAACAAACTGTTTGCCGTCTTGACCTGTGGAACTAAGCAGCGTCTCCCTGGTATCACTTCAGCATCTTTTCCCTTCACTAAAACCCTCCTCGCCTGCTTATATGTTCCCTCACTGTTGCATCGTGGGTAGGTGTGGTAGATTCCCTAAACTTAGCTGTGGTCCTGTTAAAAGGTTGGTGACGTCACCTTAGCGGGCTTTTCCAGCAACATTCCTGCTGACTGTGCCATTTTTGCGGGGTGACGCGAGGTAGACTGGCACAGTGTGTTAAAAATAGTTAAATAAATGAAAAAAGGTCCATTCTTTAAATGGAAAGATTGAAAAAAAAAGTGACAGGGCTGGGCAATCGTTCAATAATTGTGTTTATCGTCTCGCAATGGTATTGCAGGAAATTGAGAAAGAGACTCATCGTGATAGCCTGTTTTATAGCATAAATGAATAATGATGAGAAGATATGTAAAAACAATTTGATACGTCACAGATAGAAAAAATAGTTTTAGTCCAATATCATACTGAACTTTTCCATATATTTCAATGTAATGACTCTCAGTAAGACTAATATGCAATATGGTATTTCAGATTCATAAGCCTGTTATGGTATTTATCGAAATCTTGTAAAATTCGCCATAAATATCATGATAATCCATTTTTCCATGTCGCTCAGCCCTATGACAGACCCTATGACAGGCCGACAGAGACAGTATTGGGACACCCACACTCACGTTAAAGAACCTTGAACATTCAAACAGACTTGCGTGTATAATAATCTGATAGCTATCTCTGGGGGCCTACCTCCATTCCAGGAGCCGTTGTGGGCTAATACTGTGCTGGCATCATGGCTGGCGTTGGCGGGTGTGGCCTTGTCGCCATTTGCAACGGTGGCGGTAGCGTTAGCGGTGGCGTCGGGCTCTTGCAGGCTGTCCTCCTCCACGATGTGTAGCTTGTCCTCGTCGTCCGAGTCTGAGCTGGCCTCCAAGCCATTGTTGAAGTTTGTCACTGTGTGGAGCGAGAGACAGAGAGAGAGAGAGAGAGAGAGAGAGAGAGAGAGAGAGAGAGAGAGAGAGAGAGAGAGAGAGAGGTGCACCATGGCAGGTCAGCATTGTTTTAGTTGGGCTTCACAACATAACAGTTGCTAGCAGTTGCTAGCATTTGCTAGCCAGCCTCTGATAACAATTGTTACCAACAGCTGAGATGAGGAAAAAAAATGAAAACATGATGAAAAGAACAAATCATTTGTGTTTGGTAATTGCTCTTGTCGTCTGATCGGTCTATAGTGGCATGCTCTAAGCACCAAGTTTTCACTGCATTTTGTCTTGGACCTTGGACCATTTGTTATGGCATGTGTGGTTGCCTCAGTGCATGAGTTACAAGCAATCTTATGCTGTATGAATATTGACGACTTACTTTTACTCCTAGGAGTAAGGACCAAAATGAGGTCACCCTGACTTTATGTACAGATGTCTACTCTGAGAGGCATGATAACTACGGGCCCGGATCTTTGCCCCAAAAAATGACTGCTTCCTTTATGGCTGGTGCTGGCATAACCTGTTATCTCCATCCTGGTGTCTATTAAGTGTAAGCTCATTGATGGTATCCTCTGCCTCAGGGTTTAGCCTACATTACACCCGTGACTGATAAGGCTGTGTTTTATCTATCTAATGCAGTGTGTCATTGTTTCAATTGGACCCCCCCCCTCTGCTCTCCTCTGCAGGGAACTTGAACAAAGACTTTCCATGGCCAACTCAATAATGTGATACCTGTATCCATCATCAGATCAAACCGTTTCAGGACGATTTGACCCGTCCAATTTAGGCAAAATTGACGCACAAGCACAGCACTGTTTGAGTATTAGTGACCATGCCGGCTTTTCCACGTTGAATAACACAAATTAGGACAAAAGGCCTAAGGTGTACATTTATAGAAGGCAAGGCCTTAAAATAGCACTGAAATAAACAACCAAAGATGGAGATTGAGTCATCCTTAACAGAGAACACGCAAACTAACTTCCTACATTTCCAGAGCGCTGTGCAACGGGTTTCAAACCACCTGAGAAACAGACGCGACTGTTGCGCATCAATAACGAAAGAACGAAAGAAAAAACACACACACACACACACACACACTAACAAATGCGTTTCCCCCAATTCAAAACACGTCCGAGCTTTCAGGTCGGTTAATCTTTGATGACGTCCAACTGGAGGGGTTTTCGAAGTCTTTAGCTTTACACTCTGAAGCGTGAACCCGGATACCTCTGGAATCGATCGCTCCGTCCGACCCGAGGGCCCCCCCACGGCTGTTTCTTGGGCTTCTTAAACAGTACAAGGGCCGTGCCAGCGCTCTCGCCCCCCCCTGCCCCGCAGGGGAACAATAACAACAAACACCACCACTTCATCATCAAGAAGAGCAACACTGTTCTCCCCCTCACAGGGTTTACCTGAGGGGCGTCTGTTGATTGCATACAACTTTTAATGGTTTTAATAGTTGGGCTTTGCTAGGGCAAGCCAAATCTAAAATGTATGATTTCTAGAAATTATGTATATGATGAGATGAGATGAGATACATTATTATTGCTATGTATGCATGTTTTTATTATTTTTAGATTTTCATATTTCAGCGCATGTGTGTGTGTGTACGTGTTTGTGTGCGTGTGTGTGTGTTTTTGTGTGTGTGAGGAAGGGGAACAAGCTGTCTACACACAAGCATTAAAGACCTCAATGCTGGCTGTTTGTTTTACAGCTGGCAGGTGTGCTTATACATACACAATTAATTAACACACACACACAAACACACGCACACACACACACATACACACACCCTCACACAAACAGATATGAAACCACAGAGCGAGGGTTTGTTTTGTTTATCTGTGTGAAAGTACCCACACATACAAACAAACAGATACACACACACACACACTCCCAAACACACACACACACACACACACACACACACACACACACACACACACACGTTTGACATAAAAGTACAGGATCCAACACACCAACCGTCCAGTGTATGCGTGTCTGGTTGTGTGTGTGTGTGTGTGTGTGTGTGTGTGTGTGTGTGTGTGTGTGTGTGTATGTGGGGGGGATGCAGCAGTGATGTGGAGCTTTTCAACATTCATTTGCCATAGGGACGGTGAGGCAGGCAGGGCTGGGGGCTGCAGGGTGAGGAGGGGTGAGTGGGTGAGGGGGGTGAGTGAGTGATGGTCGTCTGGATGGCTGGATCAATAGGGAGAGCTGGGCGTGTCCCAGAGACAGTCAAGCGGTGGAGGGGAGGATGGAGAGAGACTGTAGGTGTGAAGAGACAGAGAGAGACGGAGAGAGGCAGCCAGAGAGGACGCGTGTCCTTCCTTCATTGTCATTGCTCAATGGAAGACACAAATACATTGTTAACGTGTTTCACTACATGTATATGTGGTGCATAAAATAACAGGCTTTTGCTCTGGTCCATGGCTGGTCAAAGTACAGAATGGGGCTAATAGATATTCTAAACATGAATATGAAACAGTTTTCCCACGTCACCCTCTTCTCTCTCGGTCTACGGCTGTGTGCTGGGAGCAGTAGCTCCACTAGCAGACAGGGGGCAGCACTGAGCAGAAGCAAAGGAAACCAGACAAATGACAGTCTTCCCAAAACATTTGGAAGGTTTTCTGGGGAAACATTGGAAGCTGTCGCTTCTCACTTAAATTAGCATAAACACCCACACAGAACCAGAAAGAAAGAAATCAGACTCGCACAGACAGCAGACACACGCTGGAAAAATGAGTAACGTTTTTGCCACAATAAGAGTAATACCTCAAAGCCCTAGATATGATATACCACATTTACACACGCACACAGACATAGACGTACTCGTACACTTTTCAAACACACAAAGGAAAAGCAACAATAAAATCAAGTTATAAAGCATATGAATGATGACTGAATAGACCATAGAAGAAGAAGTCAAGTTATCTAGCAGTCCTAAGCGTTGTCTCTTTCTCTCTTCCTCTATTTGCCGAGCTCTCTGCTCCCTGAGACCGAACCACATCAGCAGCGAGTCAATTCAGGTGCAAGTGTATTTATACAGCTCTTTATCACAGTTACAGTCTCCAAGGGCCTTCGCGGGTCCCTCGGCCAGATGAGTTCAGACAGCACCCGCTGACCCTTCAACAGCCAAGCAAAACACCCCACCCGGGGAATATAGCACACACACACACACACACACACACACACACACACCGATAAACACGCACACCCGCACACACACACACACACACACACACACACACACACAGATAAACACACACACTGACACAGACAGATAAAGAAAAACACCCACACACAAACAGACTCAAACTAACAGACAGATGATAAAACACATACTAACACAGATAAAAACCAAGTAAATAAGTAAGTAAATACAACGTTATAGCACTTTCATGACAGTTATGCTTGAGTGCATTGAGTAGTAGTACAGAGCAACACACACACGCACGCACACACACACACACACACACACACACACACACACACACACACACACACACACACACACACACACACACACACATATTTTCTTCTCCATAGCTCTGTGAGTCATTCAGTTCTGGAGCCCCCCAAAAATTTGGAGGGGTCAAAACCAAGACCCCCAATGCCGTGGGTCTTTGTCTCTTACACAAAGAGAGAGGGAGAGGAGGGAGAGAAGGGGGGCGGGGAGGGAGAGAGAGAGAGAGAGAGAGAGAGAGAGAGAGAGAGAGAGAGAGCAAGGGAGAAAGAAAGAAGTAAAGAGAGAGGGACAGAGAGAGAGAGAGAGAGAGAGAGAGAGAGAGAGAGAGAGAGAGAGAGAGAGAGAGAGAGAGAGAGAGAGAGACAGAGAGAGAGAGAGAGACACACACACACACTCAAAGGCAGCGGGGGTGGAAGCGCGAGAGGAACTCTTAAGGTTGAGCGAGGGGAGAGACAAACTGGGCGTTTTCTTTCCCACGGGAGAGAATTCTCTCTCAACAACACACACTCTTTGCATACCCCCAAGCCAGTGAGATGATAAAATATGGCTGACCAGCCATTGCAGGTATCCACTGTTACTCAGGGAACACCCAATCATTTACCATGCAACATCGCAAGATTAGCTCCAATATTATGTAGTACACGACGTGCACTACACACACACACACACACACACAAAAACACACATTATAGTAAAGTCCTTATATATTATAGTTTATTAAACCTGTAGCTCCTCGTTCTTAAGGCTAAGAGCCTTAAGACTAGTGACCTCTTGGGTCTTGTACGGCAGGTGTAGCCTCAAGCTAAATCCGAATGTGTGCACAATACGACACACTTAACGACACACACACAATCAGGCTTTCTCACGGATGCTGCTGCCACATCCCTGTTCCTCGGTCAGTCTCAGGGTCTGAACCGCCGTCTGAACAGCACGGTTACGCTGCATGATTCAGGGGGGAATGGCTATGTATGATATCCACGGCCCGCTGTACGGTACCCCCCGGCATCCAGGCCATGCTCGAGAAACAATACCTCGGGTGGACCCGTGTCCACACAGCGTGTCGTTCTGACACCGAGGCTCTGGCCTGCCGCTGGGAAGCACCGCGAGCAACAGCTGCATCTCACTGCTTTGCTTACTGTTTCTGTGACAACACGTTAGCCCCTCAGCTCCTAGCTCTGCATCGTAGTGATACCTTCTTGTCAGACACCCGTGAGGAATAAGCAGCGTGTGAAGACACACACGTTAACGTTTTGAGTTGTGAAGGTGACTGACGCTCTGGAGTCAGTTATATGTAACAACCAACTTCTTTTCCCCATTTTTTTTTCTTTGTTTGACAGTTGACATTATCTCTGATTGGGTAACTGTGGGAAAAGCAACAGTAGCAGTGCTTTTGGGAGCAGTTCACACATCTTTAAGTGCCCGGAGACACTCTAGGTAAGACACTGGGCTTCCTGTCCAGACGTCCACATGCAGTCACATTCGCTCTCTCCTCGTTGGAAACTATTGAAGAAGATGCTGAGAAAAAGACGCTGCGTGGACATGGGCCCTATGACAGCATGATGAGCATTGAGGGAATTTAACTTTAATGTGATAATAAACAAGTTAGAAGGATTACATTCCTATTTTAGTGTAGTCACTTTGCAGTAATTTGGCCAAAGATCCTTTTAACGACATATGATTATTTCTCTCCTATAAAGATTTATCAATATACTAGCATTATGTTTTCCATTTGTATGTAAGGCGTCCATGATGGCTTTGTATTCATTTGAGCTAAAGGATAACTGTAGTGTACTGAGCACAGCTTATGATAGCATCTGCTAGACACATTAGCTTTCAAAGAAAGACAAGAAATAAAAAAAAACACTAAGAAAGAAGGAAAGAGAGAATATGCCAATGCTAAGCCGACCTGACTACAGCCAGCCTAGAGCATGTGTGTGTGTGTGTGTGTGTGTGTGTGTGTGTGTGTGTGTGTGTGTGTGTGTGTGTGTGTGTGTGTGCGTTCGCGTGTTTCTGTGTGCACGTTTGTGTGTGTGCGTTGCTCAAGAGCAGCTGTGCAGTGTGGGCCCTTTGCCAAGCCCCTAACAGACAATTATGCCACTGTGTGTGTGCGTGTGTATGAGTGTGTGTGTGTGTGTGTGTGTGTGTGTGTGTGTCAAGAGTGAAACAGAACCAAGTATATCATTGAAGCTGTCTGTCTGCGCCTTTTGCCTTTTATCTGTCTCTGTGAATGTCTTGCTCCAAAATGTGGCCAGACAACATAGGAGGGCCGGGTATGGGAGGGAACAGGGGTACTTAACGAGATAGTGACGCCCGCCAGTTGAACTCTTAGTCGTTGCACTTACAGGAACCCCCTCACAATTGATGACTCATGTACTTTTCGTTATTCAGGGATGATCTCTGTCCGTTAGGACTGATTGGGAACTATTTGGGGTTATGGACGTCAGACGCGTTTGAGTGCCAGGATTGACTGCGGGGTGGTAGATACACCATCTAGTTAAAAACAGGATGTTCTCGCTCTGTCTCAATGAGGTATTCTTCTGTCGTGACTAAGGGACAAATATATATTTGTATATATAAATCAGCATGACATCAAAGCAGACTCTTTATCCTATGGAACGGGATAAAATATGCCATGTTATTCACTCAGTCAACATCCAAACGCAACCAAAAACGAAATTTCACCAGGACTCTATACACCATTTACAAAGTGACACAGTGGACATTCCTCCAAGCCTCGGGAGGATAACGCAATGTCAGAGACAACTAGCTTTAGATCGCTAGCTTAGCATGTCATAATAAGACAAAGGTGACCCATATAATTAAGGTCACCATTTCTCTTCAGCGTCATGCTGAACACTTTGATTCAAGTCGACAATTGGCAAGGAAGAAAGTGACGTAATCTGTTTAAAGTGGCTAGGTAAGCAACTGGGTTATTTAGAGCGAGAGAGAAAGAGAGAGAGAGACAGAGACAGAGGGAGAGAAAGAGAGGAAAGCCCCACCAGATGTAGCCAGCACTGGACAGCAGGAGCCAGAGACTCGCCCCTTGTTAGCATTGGCCAAGTGTGTGTGTGTGTGTGTGTGTGTCTCTGTCTGTCTGTGAGTGTGTGTGTATGTGTGTGTGTGTGTGTGTGTGTGTGTGTGTGCAATGCCCAAGAGAGACTAACCTATAATTTGGAAGTTCACTTTGTGTGTGTGGATGTGTGTGTATATAGTCTGTATGTAGTGTGTAGTGTAGTGTATGCCTGTCCTGAAACATGCCCTGTAATCATAAAGGGACATTTATGGGACAAGGGACTTTTTCAGGCCATAATCTGGACATAATCAGGACATGGACCATCTGTCCCATCCCTGTCCCCAAAGAAGGAGAACAGGACGTGGTCAGGCAGAGGAGGTGGGAGGGAGGCTGTG